>NC_090878.1:11060310-11062810 GCF_036669935.1 Montipora foliosa | reverse complement strand
ATTATCAATAATACGCTATTTTTTTAGTGTACACAAGGGCTACGTTATTCCCCTAACGTTTTTTTGTTTTAAATGTGCATAGAAAGGCATACCAGGTGTTAACGCTAACTTCCAATAATTTCTGCTCGTCCTCAAGCACAAAACTTCTATGAAATTTGAAACTCATTACCTACCAAGTGATGTACCAGGAGTTGTCTGTAGAATCGACGCGTACAGAATAAACACACCGAATTGCGAAGAAAAAAGCATATGAAGAAATTCACATTTCGCGTTGGCGTACGACTTCATCTTTTGCTCTCCTTTAAACGAACAAGGCGTGCAGAGCTGTGGACAAGAACGCCACAATACAGTTGTAGTTTTCTTTTACGGCTCCTGCTGAGGAATTAGTTCTTTTGACATACTTCATAAAACACCTGTCCTCGCGACCCAAGTATTGTCAATGGCCTAGTCAAGAAGACGTCAATGCAAAACGTCATTTAAAATTGCGAGTTTACACTTTGAACTAAACACTTTTGTAATTAAACCATTTCGTTCGTCTTCTACAGACCACTGACCCAAACTAAATTTAAAGGAGCCGTAGTTAAACTAACAAAAAAAGGAATAAAAATTGGAGGTTATGGCGCCCTTTGATCTTTCGCATTTTTACTCATTCCTGCCTCATTCATTTGCTGTTTTATTTTCCTCGACCCAAGCCCCCACTCATTTTCTGCACGCTTTCTTCCTCTTTCCCGACTATCTGGGAGCCTGGCTACACTGGGGAGGGCCAACAAGCCCGAATCTGCTTTCTAGTTTGAGCGTTGATCATGCTAGGTTTGGCTGACCGTAGTTCCAGTTTGAAGAGAATGCCATCGTGAACGTTGTTTGATCTAAGTATCGTAACAGTGGTGTGTTATAGGTTCATGCTTATCACAGTTTGTGTTGATCCAGCGTAATGCATAGATCGTTACACGGCATTGCAGTCTTTAGTGTTAAATGTTTATCAAGAAAATAACTTCACAGAACATAATGTTTACAACCAAAATTAGCTAAAATTGTTCGAACGTTTTCCAATCATGAAAGCGTTTGCAAATAAATGAATTTTAAAAATGTTTGTCACGGACTTTTGCTTCCCATATTTCCCGGCGCCGCCATCTTGAATAATTGTGACTTGTCGTGTTGCCCTTTTGTTTCAAAACAAAAGATATTTTGTGTGAAAACAATTAGGTCAACCGTAACACGTCACAATTATTCAAGATGGCGGTGCCCCGGAAATTTGAAAGTGAAAATAAAAGATTTTAAAGTTCATTTTTTTCGTCTCCAAGCACTTTTTTTGAGAAAATTGTCGAGCAAAGCTCGATTTGAGACTAATTTTAATATCTATAGACCAAGAATAAGTAATAATTATGGTGCTACTACTTCTTTTTCTACTCTTTCAGCATCAAAAATCTGGGAAACTATTCCCTTAGAATTACAAAAACTATCCTATAATCATTTTTATAAACAACACAAAGTGTATCTTATAATTACTCATACTGTCTCTTAGTGTAGTCTGTCCATATCCTGTTAATCTTGTTAATATGTACTAAAATTGATGTTTCTTTTATATATGATGTACTATATGTAATAGTTATATAACCTATTCGCACTTTACTTTCTTTGCCCGCGGCAGTGACCAACTCGAAAGCTTAAGCTACTTTGGTCGCTGTGCACATTTTGCTCAATGCGTCAGTGTGTAATTTACTTTGCTGTTTTTTCCTCTTTACGCTTGTAATGTAGTTTAATGTTACAGTAGAAATATTAAGTGAAGCTATGATCCTAGCAGTTATGAACGCAATTATTGCAATTGCGTAGAGAAGCCTGAAAAATTCAGGACTTTGCGAGGATCATAGCTTCACTTGATTTCATATCCGCAGTTCACATATATGATCCATTTCATATTTCATCAGTAGAAATATTCGTAAATAGAGCAAAAGGATAAAAAACTGAAACTGAAACTGAAAGCCGTTGATTGCAAACATTATTTTGTACAGTTTAAAATTATTCTTTCGTCGGAGTGGAGGTTCCCTTAAAGTTCATGATTAGGGGTTAACTTTGTGACGCCTACACCAAGTAATGTAAATCTCATTGCATAAGTGTGGTACGCGTAACCTTGGCAACGACCACTGGAAACTAACTCCGTTTTGCATGTTCGCAAAGCTCATGATCAAAAACTATTAACGTAAAAAAATATGAAAGGAGTGTATGAGAATGATTGGATTGATGTCTTAACAATGAATTATGATAATTATAATAACTATACAACATATGAATAAAGATAATCATGATAACATTGATTATGCGTCGCAGTTACAATTTGGGACTGACAACGCAAATAATCGCACCTGCCTCGCTATAATACCTGTACAAACATGACTGCCTTTTCTGCAAATGGTTCGTTTCCCTTTTCAAAATTAAAGATAAAAAGTTTTCTATCTTTCAGAAAATTCCAATTTAATCTGTTGCAGCGGCAAATATAAACACA
>NC_090878.1:11010310-11055310 GCF_036669935.1 Montipora foliosa | reverse complement strand
TTACCTAGTGTACGTATAGACCCAATGCATACATGGTGGCCAAAAATGTATTCTTTTGTTTATGTGCTATAATTAGACTCTGACTAGCCTCGTTCTCAAGTAACATTTTTTTTGTATTCTGTCCATGTAAACGAGGCTAGTGAGTGTAATTAGCACAAAGAAAAAAAATTGGGGGCCGCCATTTGTGCATTCGGCCTATGTATCATATTAACGCGCTCAACTTACTGGGATTAGACTCTTACTGGCTTAAGATAACATAGTCCTTCGCCGCGCCGTTCACTCAGCTTTTCTAGAACTCTTCTTCGTTCTTACACAAATCAAACCAGAGTTTTACCGTAACATATAAGAACAAATCTACATTATTTTCCAAGCATCACAGTTGCTTTATTTGTTTTTTCGCAGGGTATTTTTCCTTTCGATCGATATCTCCAATATTGTCACGAGCCTAACTGCCACAGAAGCTGTTACAACATATGTATTCACACATCAAGTGGCTAGCCACAGACGATGGAAACCGCTGGCACCAGCACTGATGGCTCAATCTAGGTAAGCGTATCCAAACTCATACCCAAGATGACCCAAGATATAGGTAGACACTCCCTAACAGCGTTGTAGTGCTAATACTTCCAATATGAACGTTGCTTGAAAGTATTGAAACTGCTTCAAATTTTTACCCCTTGGATTTTGAGGTTTATCAGATACGCCGTTTACCGTTTGGAAATGTCTGCATTGGTTGCGGAGATATTTAAGTTTGAAAAATGTGTAAATTATGCAAATGAGGGGACAGATGACGTCATTCACTCAACCCAATATAACATCAAGTGTATAAGTAGAGCTATCCCGGTCAATTTGCAGCAGAGACCATTGAAATTTGGTAAGCTAATAGTTCTACAGGCAACACACCTACGGCTTTAAAGAAATTAGTTCCCATGGCAACTCACTTTTTCCCAGTCCCCTCCAACCTGATTTCAATATGTTTTGGTGATCTTAAGCTAGAAAAACATTTAACGAGGCCACAAACTCGACCTAACATATCTATATGTTTGCAGGATCGTGCCAAAGTGGCCAGGAAAGCCTTTAATATTAGGGAGGTTTGGAACCCAGTGTGTTGCCATGGTAACCAAGTCGTATGCTTGAGTACATCTTTTACAATCTTACTGCAAAGAATCTTTCATTCCTGATACAAATTGGCCGAGATATCTTTCGTCATCATATTTGATCAAAATTCGCTTGAGTCTATGACGTCATCGCTTGGCTAATTTGCATATTTAAAAAAAGTTGACTATCTTTGGAAAAAAGGTGATAAGTGGCTTATATAGGAAAGATGCGAATTTCGTCATAGTAGCACTTTAAGTGACTATTAAAGTTTATTTTCTGAAAAGATGACAGAAATAGCTTTAATGTTTCCTGAGATATGTAAAGGCGTATTGATTATGCAAAGTGACACTTCCCGGTGGCCTCTAGGAACAGGAATACGGCAAAAAAGTTGCAAATTCCTTTTGCTTCAATGTTTCTAGGTAATGGCTTAGACTTTGAACCCTTCCTTAACCATATTGAGAATCCATATATTCCGTAAAACTCGCAGACATGTTTAAAACCTGACGACTTCCGTAACAAAAACCTCGGTCGTAAGATACAATTTCAAAAATATTTATTCTTTTAACATCTTGCTCGAAGGTCATCGTGAAATTCTTTTTTCTGTCACTTTGCCGAATAGTATCATGTGTCACCAATAGCATTTTCCCTTGGTGTCACGACAGTAGTACCACCGAGTAGATGATCGCACGAAGGGTAATCAAGACAATACTTGTACTCAGTGAACGATTTACGTTTTTGCATTTTTGGCAACAACAACTACGACAACCACAGTTTTGCCCTTAGTTTCTTCCTGTAAGAGCTACACAACTTTCATTGCTTCTTCTGTCAATGGCGCCTAACTTGGCATTATTACACCGACCTCCGCCTCATTTTACCTCTCATTTTCATTTTCCACTCCTCTTTCGAGTCGTTTCTGTCTGGTCAGCTAAAGCTCTAGTACGCACCTCCAATTTACTAGAATCATCTAGTTTAACAAAGATATCAGTACTTAAATTACGTACAAAGAATATTAGAAAGAATGAATTTGATTATGTCAACAAATTGGATTGCTCAGAATCACCGAGTCGCGTGCTGGCCTTTCGAATTGTCTTCTGATATCTTGTTTTCTGACATCGTTAGGCCTGGCAGAAAACCAAAGATTAAAATAAAGCAGCGATTTAAAAGCGGCTTCGGTTTAATGACTCAAATCGTTGAAAAAACACTATCCTAGAACGGGAGGCAATTCACGTTCTTGCTCGAAAACACGTAGCCCTACGCTAATCCCCTTGAGTTTAGAGGCTGGTAAATCTGAATCATCGAAAATCAATACTATAGGGATAAAGGGAGAAAATGTGGCCTGTGTTACAGCCTTTGGGTCCGAAACTGTAGACTACAGGGAGTCAGTCCAGGATTTGAACAGATTTCATCTCAATTCCAAGACTAAACACAATTTACCTCTTCCAAAGATCCCAAAATCATCTCTGACCAGCAGCAGCCACATACTTATTCTTTATATTGTTTATATAGTCTAAGAGAATTGTAGAAGATCGCCTTCCCTTTTTCACTCTATAAAGTTCTATGAAGTCTTTTTCACTTTCTTCGCTTTGTTACAATTTACTCGAAGGATTCGTAGGGTTATTTATCAACCAGTCTTTCCCTCATTAGGGTAAATTTATAGCAGTATGCCCTAGTGTCATTCACAAATGTTTCATTGAACAGCCTATATTCACATTCCGAAGAACTCTACCTGAGCATCTCAACAAAGGGAATGTTGACAAACCCGTGCTGCCGTATTTTACGACGGTTCACCCTAGACCCACACTGATCTACGGCTAAGCCTTGACACAACTACATTCCACGCATTCAGAATCTTTCTCGCCGGCTCTGCACGTGAGGTATTCAGTCTAGTCACGTGCGTTAGTCATTTCTTTGGGATATTTCTTTCTATATGATGTATTTCATGTGGTCTAAGCCCTTATGACAACTATCATCCATGGGCGAACGTGATGCAACGCAATGCAATTTCACGTTTCCGCGTATAGTGTTTGCGAATTAAGCGTGAGAAAATTCAGTCAAGACATGTCCTTCACTATCTGCCTTATGATGGGATTTTGCAGCCCGTTAAACCAGTTTTCTTCTTGGTAAATTGGATTTGTGAACATTCCCCGGTTTGAAACTCTTATCTCGAGATGTCGCACCGAGCGTTGTGATTGGACGATTTTGATCTTCTTTGTCGCAAATGTGATAAATGGCAGTAACAAAGCAAACTGCGATGATTGAATGTTGAACTTTTTAGCCCGCACATTTGGGAAAGATGTTATGAAGGGCGAGGTAATGCACGTGTTGTTGTAAACAAGGTTGTGTACCTGGAACTCAAGATAAGGACAATGCTTTTTTTCCCTACCCACGCGCTGTAACATGTAGACTCAGTGGTGAGAGCACACCCCCTTCGTCTCTGCGGCCCAGAGACGGATTGAGTTAGTTAGTTCTCTATTCTGCTCTGTCGGGAAGGGGGGGGGGGGGGGGGGTTTCTTGCCGAGAACTCCTGTTTTCCCCTGAACTGAAAAACCAAAAGTTGATTTGATCTAATACTGGCAAATTCTCGCATTCTTCCTCATCTTTTCGGGTCCATTTTAAAAGACACTTGGAAGACACATAATCTTACCTCTTGACAACGTCTGTTTCCATTGAATAAGATTTGAAAACAGCTCTATTTTAAGGTTTTTTGAGGTCTATGATTGTTCAGTAAGTGTATTTTGTATCTCCTGTGAAACCGTTCCTCACAGACCTAGAAAATAGCCAACTGAATAGGCAAGACCTTTGTTGACTATCGCCTACTGTTCGTAGAATACTCGTCCGTCTACTAACATAAAAACACCTTCGTGCCTTTTTGCATTCGTCGAGCAAAAAAAGTATATTATTTGCTACACTAAGATAATTACCACTACTTGTACACCGGAAGTGGAAAGATGGCGTGTCGCTTTTGGCAACTTCTCCTCTTCTACCTCCTTTAAGACAGGAAAGAATTACTTGTACTTTCCGCTGAGTCGTGCTTTTACTCCGAAGGATAGTTGACTAGGCGCGCTTTCAACAAGGACGAGACGCTTTAGAGACCAATAATTTTTAAAATGCCACAGCCGAAGGAACCCGGGGGGTTTAACATTCCCCTAACCGGGACTTGTAACTCTCCTATTCGATAAGCACTCTTTCAAACCTTATCCGCACAGTGTACATTTTGTTTTCCCATTACAGATCAGGTGATAATACTAAGGAGATTTGATCCTTTGTCTTGGACGTTAAAAAAGAGTGCTTGCAAATATGAGTATGTCTGCATGCACTCTTTTTAATGACAAAGAAAGGACCCTTAATCTCCTGGGTATCGTCATATGATCTGAATTGGGAAAACAAAATGTACAAGGGAATATGGTCTGTAGGAAACTTGGAAAAATGACAAGGGTTCCGAACATTTGCATATATTGATTTATCCGTTTCCAGTCAAATGCATTGGTAATATCTTTCCCATCCATGGAATGTTGTTTTCACTTGTCAAGAGACGTGATATTTGATATTTGAGCAGTTGACCTAATTGAACAATGGACTGTGGGAAGGCTTGCATTTATTTATTCGACCGCGATGAAAACAAACATTTCCTTTGTCGCGATTCTTTTTTTTTTTTCTTCTTTAGTTTCCCTTTATGGGGGATAATATCCATTTAGCAGAACTTCGTGAAATAGCTATCACATTACTTCCATGCAGTAAACACGAATCTTACACCCTTCTTCAATTACTTTTTCATCAAGGTCTTACGTGCGTTTTCACACAACAGCGAAAGCTATGAAGAGAATTTTATCTCTTGACATATCAAGAAATTCTTTCTGCGCAGTTTCTTGCGGTTTTGAATTCTGTAAGGACTGTTTTTAATTGAGCCACGCGAAAATTGAAAGAAAAAAACAATTAACGATAAGTCTGTTTTGACATGCCCGTGAAAGTGAATTTCGCAAGAGAAACGGGATCCTGTAGACTTTAATTTTTATTTGTAGTTTTAGAAAACAGCAGGGGTCCTGCTATAATGTCAGGAAAATTATTTACAACCTTGAAAAATACAGCGTGTTCTTGCAATGACATCCCCCGTTTTCTCAGTTAGACATCGCACAAACGTTCTGTTTGTACTAAAACTTGAGTTTGTTTTATGCCTTGACTTTGACCGCAAAACTGGCTTGAAATTCTGTTCTGGAAAGCATACAACCCCTTTCTTAGTTCAGAGCTCATAATATAAACGGCAATGGGGTTGAAAGCGCTGTTGCTGAAAAAAAGCGCTATAAAGAAGGAATAGAGTCCTTGCTGCGCCTTAGACGAGATGTCGATGCTCCCAAACTCGGTTGCCAAAGCCAGTATAGTCAATGGTAACATACAAATCCAGAACACAATCACAATTAACAGAAGCATCTTGATGAGCTTCGCATTGCCTTGCAGTTGAAGCACGTCTCTTCGAAAAGCAATGGTGTCCGAGCTGATGGAGTTAGCTCTGGTACGGATACGCGAGCTTTGGCGACGCATAGTTGCCACAATGGCGGCGTATCCAGCAGCTGTTATAAGCAACGGTACGATTATAAGCATGGCGATGAAACATGTGTGTAGGCGCCGCTCAAGGTCGCCGGGCCATATGAGCAAGCATTTGCGACCGATAGTGGTCTCCTCGACTTTCATTAGAAATGACAAAGGGAAGCCAACAGCGAGATAGGAAATGATCCACACTATCACAATTACAATCTTAGCTTCCTTTACGGAGATCCTTGGCTTGAAAGGTCTACAGACCACTCGAAACCTCTCCAGTGTTATGACAGTGAGAGTAAATATTGACACACAGAAAAACACTTCGTTTAGCGGAACAAAGATCTGGCAGGTCAGGTTATCGAACGGCCACATAAAATATTCCATGATGTATGAGACAGGAAGAGAGATCAGCAATATTCCCAAGTCGCTGATCGCCAAGTTGACTATGAACAAGTTGGTCGTAGAGGACATGTCTTTACGGCACCAGACCGTTAAAATAATGTACAAATTTCCTACGACCCCGAGAGTCAGTACGAATGAATACCAAGCACTTTGAATCGTCAGTAACTTTGTATCAATCTCCGGTAATGACTCAACTGGTTCTGTTTGACCAGATCCAGTATAATCAGCCATATAATCTATCTCTTCCATTGCTTCTTGAAGGAACTCTTCAGGTAGTATCCTTAATTAACGCCTGATTGAATCCCCCAAATTTATGCCGCAAACTACAATTGTGATCAAATAATCCAGGCTTGTCCAAATGGCACCACTACCTATTTCTGTTCGTTCTTGGTTGTGTTGACTTGATGTTCTTTCAGATGGAAAACTCGCAAACAGTCAATTAACGACTAATCACACATACACAAAACTAAGACAGTTCCCACTTCCTTAATCCTACCGGTGAAATCCTTGGGGAAAAAAAGTAAAAAGGTCCCGCCACCGGATGGAAAGAATGCAGTGGACAATCAATGAGACGTCAAATCATAGAACAACTTCTAACGGGCCAGTCGCTATTCTCTGCAAAGACAAGATCACAAGAGTTGTAGACAATTTCGATTGCTCCTGAAGATTGTATTGGATGTTAAATGTTTAAACAAGTTGAAACCTGATGATCTCGTTAACTACACTTTATGTGAAGACTTCCTCGAATGTTATTGACAAATTGTTTATTCCTCGATGATAGATTGCGTACGTTTAACATGATACAAACAACGCCAGTGTCATTAAACATAATCATTGACATGCTCCCTCCCTTTTTCCTTTTAAACCTCTCTTCTGCCCCCATGTTCGCAATTTAAAGTTCCACGCTTTTAATCCTCCTTACTCCACCCCCCCCCCCCCCAAAAAAATGTCCTTAATCCTCAAGATATCTTGTTTCCCATTGGCCTTTTTTTTTTTTTTGTTATTCATTGGCCCGATGAGAACCACTTAATAAATAAATAAACAAATAAATAAATAAATAAATATGGCGACTTAATTAATTCAGGATTAGGATGGACTCCTATAACGAAGCGTGCTATTTCCTCTTGTCTTCTTCTTTTTTATCTCCCGAGTTGGGAAAATGTCCCGTTGAACATTCAACCAGTTAATGAAACTGCCAACCTAATTTCTGTGAGAACGACACTAGCTGACACTGGTGTTGGTGTCGAAGGGCATCTTGGATCGGCAACGTTTAAAGGCTCTGAGAATAATGTTCCATGAATAATCTTTTTCACATTGAGAACGATTAATGTTTTCTCGATGAGGCAGAGAAAACGTCACCAGTTACATAATCACTAAGTCATTTCTCTTGACATAGCTTCTGAAGCTATTTCCTCGGTTATGGAGGTCGCATTTCCTTTTGAGTGTGTTTTTAACACCATAACAGTGATACAGCACTTGACATCATGTATGGTTGATGATAATATTATGTTAATCTGGTTTGTATATTAAGTTAAATGAATTTAATATCAACATGATATCTTCGCATAAGACGAGGTAACCCAATAATGTTGTCTAGATATTAAAAATAATAATATCTTGTATTAAATGCTAGATTAGGTGTGCGAACACTATTAATTCTGTTGAGTTGAATAGACCAAATTAGAACGACTTCAGTGAGTTATTAAAACATGGGCAATTCCTCAAGGAAGATTCCACTAAACTATGCCAAAGCAAAGCCAATGAGAAATTACACAACTGAAGTCATACTTATGACATTTCACTTCGAATGAAGTCGATCTTGAAAATGAAAAAAATAGATAAAAAGGGAACTTAAGGGACGATTCGTTCGATTCCTCAGCTTGTGTCCTCTCCTTCCCCTCCCCTGAAAAATCAAGTAGCTAACCACTCTCCCTCCGCAACAATTGTACATATCAAATACGGTTTGGCATTTAAAATCTGGTCTCCTATGGTGGTTGCTGATGTATGTCTCGTCATTACGTTATGGGATGGCGCCTATTCTAAAGTTATTGACTATTCAATCCATTCATTCATTAATTTTGTGTCTTCCAACACGCCAGCAATTGTGACAAAATGAATATGTATCGAAAACGCCTCAAGTTTACCTGTATCGATATTACGTCGTCCGAATCGATATTTTTCAGGCTTATTTGTTATTGTTTTGTTGTTGTTGTAGTTATTTGCAACTGCTAAGGCTGATCACTTTCACTTAAAACGAATCGACATTTCGAGAATGTTTCCTCATAGGTTTCTTTATTTCCACACACACAACAATACAAGTTAATGATACATTTTATACAGAAATGTGGAGATTTGTGAGTGAAAATCCACAGGGTTAATAGTTGAACGTAGTTTTCTAAACATAGCCGCAAATACTCATTTATGTACTAAGCTAAATAAAAAATGAAAATGCACGAAAATTTTGCAGTGTATTTAAAAAAATTGGAAATTTTTCACATTTATCACATTTATCCCGTGCAGGCTTAAATTGCGCATCTGGCACGAGTCTGTTTAGAGGAAGTTGATAATCTCAGGTTTACCCAAAGCGGCCACGTGGGCTCGATAAACGATAAACTAAATGCCACGAGATGACAGCTACTGAGGTTTTTCACTGAAGCTTGAACCGGCAATCAAATTGTAAAATTTTAATTGATAAATGATGACAAATCAATACACGGTATGCTTGATCTTCGGAGATATCGATGGTCCTTTTCCATTTAAATTGGGATAAGGCCAATTTCCAAGATAATCAGTGCCAAAATTAGTCGATTTAAGTCTGCTTTTCGGAATTCCAACATAAGCTGTAATCTCGTGAGAGGTACGTAGTTTCACGCTTGAGCCTTTGTTCATTTTTAGCTTTTAGCAACGTTGGATTTTCGAACGTTCCCTCTATGTTTAGAACAGAGGAGAAAGAGAGTGTTTCGCTGGATTTTAGAAAGCTAACCGGCCGTTCGCAAACAAAACCAAGAAATACCTCATGAGTTGATTGCGTTTTGATAGCGGCAGACACAGCGATGCCAAGATTGTACTTCAGGTTCTTAACTTTAATGCAATCATCTTGTGTCCAATTCAGTTGCCCTCTTTTGCAATCATCACAGTGCATTCCAAACCGCTATTATTGTTAATAATTAGTAATTCCAAACAGCTACAAAGCAGTGAAGTTGTCCCAAGTGACGTCGGTGCAAATTTAGTTGCATTTTTTGTTCTTTTTCTCTCAAAAAGGAGAGAACATTTCTATAATGTTGATGAAAATTTGTTTATTATAAGTTTCCGGAGTTTGAGTAACAAACTAAACATTTTAAAATAAACTAAGGTTCTAGAGACTAGACGGTTGAGAAAACAAGATTGCAGATTACGTGATAATTAAGTGCTTGAACTCTGTCTTGGGTGTTATGTTGTGATCTAGCCGATGCAGTTACTCGTAGTATTATAAACAGTCGAGTAACAGCATTCTTTGCGTTGAATTTGCGAAAGAACACGCGGAGTTACAGAGAGGAAATCAATTACAAGATGACTTCCGATCTCACCCTAGAGAAACAGAGAATTGTAAACCACCATGAAACTTTGTGATGTGTGCGGTACATAAATCCTGAACCATATAAATGAGAAAGTGATAATGATGAAAAATACTTCTTGCACCAATGTTTGTTTTTCAAGCTTATCAGAAGAACGGAAGGAAAACCATAACACCAGAGAAAACAATATAAAACAGCCCTTGTTCCTATTCTGGCGATCTCATCGAGTCTGCGTTTTGACACGAAAGACCAACTCTATTGGGGGAATAGCGGCTCCAACAGTTTTTGTATCTATTCCGGCCTATTTGTCATTCCCCCAAACCATGCTACAGAAGGGAAAACGATTTTCTATTTAGAATTATTTTCCAATTAAATGATCATGAGCCTTTGACAAATACGTCTCTGGTTACCTTTGTCTTGTTCTGGCTAATATGACGAACCCAAAGCCATAACGATGCTGTATTCCGAGCAAAAATAGTCGTGTATACTCACTTCGTAAATTTACGACTTTTTACAAAGAGCTCGTTAGATTTGATATGAACCAAGTACTGCCAGGACAGGCACTGCGTGCTTTGAGAACGAGAGTTCAAGCGTTGTTTAGATAAGAACTTCAATATGACGTATTTGCTGCATGAGGTGCGGTTGTCATAAGAAGATTACAAACGCAGACTTTGGGAAGAGCCGACTGGTCGAGCGCACGTAAACCTTTAATTTCATTTTCTGTGCTTAGTTTAAGGGACTGATTTGCAGCGCGTTCAAAACTATAAGGAGTCAGTATTCCTAAAGAAACGTTCATTCGCAAAACCCCACTTAAGCATCGCTTAACAACTAAAACCGTGCCGTGATCTACGGCAGGACTTTCTAGTGATTTACTGCAAACCTGACATGACGACAGCACGACTTTGGACAGTTTTAGTGAATAACCATTACTGAGTTTGCGCTAAAATTCTAAAATTTCAATAAAAACAAGGGAAACAGATGGAGTTCGGAGCAGTGGTGGGGCAGTGATCCCATCACTGTGGCCCGGGTTTGATTCCCAGACTCAACTTCATACGTGGGTTGAGTTTGTTGGTTCTCTGCTCTGCTCCGAGGGGTTCTTCTCCGGGCCGGGTACTCCGGTTGATTTGATTGAGTTAGTTTCATTCAGAGGGTCCTCAAATTAGTCCTCTAGTGCTAATCCATTGACACTTAAATAAAGTTGTTATTTTAGAAAAAAAAAGTGTGTTGAAGAATTACAGTTCACGGGAAGGGGTTTCTCTGCAGCAAATAGGTGATATCAAGCGAAAATTCCATCCCCTCCTTTGCAATTGTCTTTGAGATCTACAAGGGAAGGAGCAACTTATAATCAAATAATTTTTGTCCCACAGCAACGAAGTCAACTTTGTTTACTTACATAAGGAATCCTAACCAGGTTTGTTATCAGAAGTGCATAAACTGAGAAGTCTCAATCAGCCCATTAGTTTTCGGCATTATCTATGTTTAGAACGACTACTGCTAGATTTCTGCGGTAAAAAACTTGACTGTATTGTGTTCCTAACTGCATGCTCCATGATTTTGTATCCCTCATGCGGCTGCATGGTTGCAAACCAATCAGAGGTGTTGTGAGCATCAGGCCCAATCTGATTGGCCCGCATAATTTGGTTGGACCTGTATTCGAATCAAGAAATAGATCCCACGCCGGGACGGTCTGTTCAGATAGATAACAGATGACGTCAAAATGTGGTAACACATGAAGTGATAGTCCGATTGGGTGCACCCACTATCATTGATCAAAAGCTCTGGCCTCAGTTGTTTCAAGGCTGTTATAACTCTCTACCCAGTGCATAGGCCACTCACTATCCAGAATGTAAAAATTTAAATATACTTCGCGTTCAACGTTGTCCAAGGTGTTCGCACACACCCTTTATTAGATGTGCCTAGAGTGTGCATATTCATGGTTACGCAGCCGGAGAGGAAAGACACGGCAGACTGAAACTGCTGGATATTGTCTTATCCACCGGATAAAGTCATCCGGCCCTCAAACAACTGGCATATGGAGGCCCTTGATCTGGTTTCTTCATAAATGCCTAATATTTAAAAGCGGTGGATAAAAGTCGTGCTGGTGGGGGATTGAGATAAGATCAATTTGCTGATGACCTTCCTCCTGTGCCTTTAGGACGTGCTTTCATGTCTGCACGCAATTATCGAAACAAGTATTTTTTTAATGTCTCATCACTCGTGCGACAAATCAGCTTTTAATCGATCATGGTTATGAAATGAAAGGGAATGTCACTTTTGATAAAGCGGAGTTCGTGTGTGCACGTGATGGAGTTGGTTTCTATAGAAACTGGTGATGCTTCGGTAGGCGCAAAGTTGAAGCATGCGCAAGTGATTTATAGGGCATTCCATTACATTCTTACCGTAAATTATCTCATACAGTCTCTTAATCTACCCCGGCCTAAGATTAAAATTTTTGAAAACATTTCTTTAAATATTAAATCGTCCATTTGAAAAGAGTTAGATTTTATCGTAATTCAAAACGTGCTTCCTTATATTTATTTAAAATTCCAAAAAAAAAAAAAAAGCAAATGGAATTTTAAACTGATCAATACGAGTTCGGCTGTATTTACTAATCAGGTTGATTTTTTTTTGTCACTAAGAACGATGCAATGACAACATCGAAACTTGTAATATTCCTTTGCTACTTTTACTCTTTCATTCAAACTATTCCAGTGTTTCAACGGATCGGACGAAATGATGTATGAAATGACTCATATATCTAACTGCGGATATGAAATCAGGTGAAGCTATAATCCTCGCAGTTATAAACGCAATTTTAGTAATTGAGTAATTGCGAAGAGAAGCCTGAAAAATTCAGGACTTCTATGATGGGGTTTGAACCCGTGAACTCGCGATGCCGGTGCGACGCTCTAACCAACTGAGGTATGAAGCCGCTTATGTTGGGAGCTGGTAGTTTTCAATTGTGCCAATTACTCAGCGGCTTTTTTACATATATCACAACACAAAGTTTTAAACTGCGTATCACAATACTGAAAAAAGCGAGTGGTGAGGAAACCTCAGGAAGTCAAAGGCTTGTACAAAGAGGTCCTCCCAAGATGTGAGTATTTGCAGACAACTGCAATAAGTACAAAAACACAGTAAAGTTGTGCTTACAAATTTGAGTTCTTGTTCGACGTGCGTTTGAGCGTTCGTTTGACGTTCACATTTACCAAGTTACCAATTGCAAACGTTTATATTTTGCACAAACTTCTTAGCTTCATTTAGTCTACTTCCATCCATTTATCTATTCATCTTTGCATTTAGTTGGTAAGGTAGTCAGATCATCGGGTCAGTCATTTAGTCCAGCACTTGCACTTCTCTTCACTTCACTTCAAATATACTCATGAGTGCGACATTGAGAATTTGTACAGCGCATCAGCAATTGTACTTTTTTGACAACAGCCTTGCTTGTTTTCACGGGGGCTGCCTTTCGGCAGCTCTTGGTATAAAAGTAAATTTGTTCTTGCGGGGATTTTGTGAAGACACCGTCACGGCTGTTGGTCATCAATCCATGCCGATCCGTGTGTCCAGACCAACGATCAGTCCATGCCAATCCCTAACGGTTCAGAAGTACTGGTGATGAGCAATATGGCGGACGTGAGTTCATTCGACGGCTGAAGATAAATAATGGATGACCATAAAAATACGGACCAAAGGAAAACGGACTTAAAAAGGAAACGAGTTGAAGAGGACAACAGATCAAAGCTTTCACGTTCTGAGGGATTTTCTTGGTGGACTTCCTTATTGCTTGGAGTTGAGCCATTTGCAAGCAGCTCTAGCTGTTCGACAAGAAAATCAGCGGCGTCAGAACTGCACTCAGAAACGGGAAACTAAAACATCAAAAGATATTCGGGGTATTATTCAAGAAGAAAAGGCTCTAATACTTCAATTACAGCATCTGGGTAGGAGATTGTAAGGACTATTTTTTGGTCTGTTTGAAGAGCAATCGAAGAATCGACAGTTGCAGTTTTAGTGGTGACAATTTTGTTAGGATCAAATTGTCAAGTCGCTAACAGAACAGGAATTGAAGCTTAAGGAAACTGGAGGGGCATTTTCTTCACAATAATGAGTTTCATTTTAAGGGTATCAAACAGACAGCAATGACAAACAGTGTTCCCGTTTCCACGGCAACGAGTGCAAAGACTTCCGGTGAGGACACCTGTCTCAATCTACCTGAGCCGCCAGAGGAACCTGAAGACAGCGATTGTTGTGGTACTGGCTGTACTCCGTGTGTGTTTGACATTTATGAGGAAGAAATGTCAAAATGGAGAAAAGAATGTGAGAGAATTAAATCTGGGGAAAATGTTAATGAACCTTCGCAATTGACTGAAAGCGTATTGAGCAACTCAGAGTTTCGGCCCTTTAAACTTGAGTCTGTTACAGTTCAGACAAGTGATTCGTGCATCTACAGGTTTCATGTACCAAAGAACAAGTCACTTGGGTTAGGTGTCGGGCAACATTTGATAATGAGGTGATTTGATGAAGTTTTATGTATAGGCGCTCGATCTAACCACTTTGCTACACTGCTTCTACACTTTTGGTGTGCAGACACTTCCTAGATGTATATGTTAGGTACAAATCATTACTAAGCGATTGAGTTTGTCCTCATTACCCAGCTCTCTCTTGACTTCAAAGTCACGGGTGGGCAGACCATAAAACAGGAAAATACGATGGGTGTGGGCCCCCCCCCCCCCCCTTCTCCCACAGCCTGCAGAGTATAGTTCTCTTTTTATTCACTTAATTTCTACATGTATTTTTGTTCTTTTAAAATAGTGACATTATTCGATCTAAAACTGTAAAATATATTTGTAAAGTAGTCTCTGAGCCAAAAAAAAAATCCATTTTGAAGTTGAAAAGTTTGAGTAAATTATCCACATTTTTAGGTTCACTTTTGGCTGCCTGTTTTCATATCAAACTTCCTTCAAAATGCATGAAATGCAGTCTCTGACAACCTTATTTTCAAAATTTACAGAGGGAACATGCCCCTGGACCCGCCGAGAGGCTCGCACCTCAGGTGCTTGTTTGGTTTGTCTCCTTCTTGGATCGCACCCTCCCACAAAAAAACCTGCCTTAACGGGCCTGCAACGTCAGTACCACTTTAATAACAATACTTTAATCAATGTGTAAGACTTAGCGCAGAAAAGAAAAAAAAAATGGCCATCATTTTCAAGTTTATCATTAAGTGAATATCAAATTAATACAGAACAATGCTAGCCCGCAAATAGCTAACGCTAATCTAGGCGGGTAGCAAGTAGGACTATTTACAGAGTAAATTTAAGTGTGAGTATTACATATTATTAAGTAAAGAGATAAAATAAATATATATGCACATTGAATACTGTCTTGGTATTAAAGACTAATAATAAAAAATAAATAAATAAACAAAAGAAGTAAATGTAACTTTTCAAAAAAGGTTGTTTAATGGTAAGGTGCTTTTAAAGTACAACCTCCCTGGTGGGAGTATATTGCTAAGATTGTAGATTGTAGAATTTGTAAAATCTGCCATCAAAAATTTTTCTTCCTGGAAACATTACCCAGATACTACATGTATGGCAGTCGGGATGTTTTTTCTTTTAACAAATGCGAACTATTTAGTATATTGTCATTTAATTTGAGTCGATTGGTTTAAGTGTTGCAGATTAAGAAGCTGATGTATTGATTTTTTTTAATTTTTAAGAGGAAACTTTGATGGCAAGTCCATCACTCGGCAGTACACACCAGTTTCAACCACAGACTGCTATGGCTTCTTTGATGTACTCATCAAGGTATTGTCTTGCTTGATTATTAAAATGTCTTCCTTTCTTTCTTTTGATAGCACAGAAATTAAGTTGTATGAAATGAGTTGATAAAATGGACCACCATATTACACAGAGATTACAAAGTGGACATTTTAAGCATCACACCTTCTCTTTTAAAAGCTACTCTGTAAAGCAAAATTTCCCTCAAATCCAAATTTTATGATGTTGTGGGCATCAGAAGTTCCCAGACCAAACACACTGTCCACTATTCTACCATTTTGTTTCCTTTCAAACTACAAGTTTGAGGTGAAAGTCCCATACAACACAATTCGATTTAGGAATTTCGTCACTTATAAATATTCGTAATAATGTATTTAGTAATTAATCAAAATTCGATATATTTTATACAAGCATAGTACGAATTGTAATAATTATGTTTATTATATACGCAGCTGTTCTTGACCACAACCTGTAATTCAGTCTTGACTGCGAGAGGTTGAAATAAACAAATCACTCAAACAAATCATTCATTCACAAACAGACAGTAGGAACCCATGTTATACTTCTGGCTTGAGAAAGGGGGCCGCCTGTAGTGAAGTGTTTTAGCCTGTTAAAATGTATTGACAATGTTCTAAGAAACCCAACTCAAACAAAAGTAATAAGTCTTCCCAAAAAGTACTCATTTAACACGCTATATCATAACTCATTATTAAATTAGAGCCACTGCTGTACAATGTACATTTTTTGTATCTTCTCCAAACTCACAAGTTGTAGGTAAATCAATTGCTGGTCAGACAAGGGCCAGCAAGAAAAGAAAATCCATCATAACCTGTACATGCGCAATATCGACAGTATTGTGCACAGTTTTAATCAAGCAGAATTTTTCATACTTACAAGCTTTTTTTTTATACCACCTAGGAGAGTATACAATGAGAATTCTCATATTTTCCTTAATCAGTTTTAAAGATCATTGAGTAAACTCACGCAGAATTTGTATAATTTGTGAGAAGAAACAGCCAAATGTGAAAACGCAGAACAGAGGTCAAAATTAATGAGATGGTTAGTTAGCGGAAGAAGTGAGGACCTCTGCCCAGCTTTTCACTTTGCACAGTAATATTGCCTACATCAACAGAATCAACTACTAACTTCAAACTGCTCACATAAACAGACCGGTTGAAAACATTTACTATATTCTACTATGTACTTAACAAAAACTCTTTTGTCTAATTTAGGTGTATCCCAATGGCAAAATGTCAAGTTATGTTCAAAGTTGGCATGTGGGGGACATCATTGAATGGAGGGGACCATTTGGAAGATTTTCGTACATACCAAACAAGGTACTTAAAACTATTTTTTTCAATGACACTGATTTTTTTTTTTTTTTACATGAACAACAGCACAGCATACATGACAGTACCATATCTTTGAAACATTCAGTACCATAGTTTATTTATAATCTTTGACTGATAACTTTTGACAGAGAAAATTGGTTGTTCTCAGACTTGTGTTTAACAACTTCATTTGTTCATTGTAGTGTTGTAAATATTATTAATATGTGAAAGGAGAGCCATTTATTCTGCAGGAGATCTTGACGCCTACATTTGTAGATGCAGACAGGGGTTCTAAACCACTTGGGCAGCCCCTGGACATTGGCTGAATGTGGTGGGACTCGACAACACCACCTTGATGTACAAATTTTCACTTTATCAAAATTTGCCTCAATTGGTGCTCCTGTTTTGATTTCTTACTGTAAAAACTAAACTCCTCCTGTTGCTCCATAGATGACAGAATATGTCATCTTATTTTCAAAGGTTTAAATCTTCTTTTTTTTTTAATTTCATGTATCATGTTTGATATGACTTGCAGTATCGTCGCATTGGCATGTTAGCTGCTGGTACCGGCATAGCTCCAATGCTGCAAGTGATACAGGGAATTGTAGCAAACGAAGTTGATGAAACTTTCATTCACTTGGTGTACTCCAATCACAGATATGACGACATCTTAATGAAAGATATACTGGATGAAATGAAGGCATACTGGAATTTTTCAGTGCTGTATATCCTAACCAGGGTCAGTTTGATACTCAGTGGATTTCATGTTACATCTTTTCGACTGTCTTTGTGCCTGATGAAAACAATAGATAATCTTCTTTTGTTCGTCCACGTGCATTTTTACGTTTCTTTATTGTTTCTTCTTCTTTCTTTGTGGGTACTGTTATATTCTCAATCTGCAAGCTTGTAAAGAAAAACAGGCACCTGCAAAGTTGTTGTTAATAAAATTATTTTTTTAAACAACGATTTTTCAATCAGTATTTTGGCTGACTGATTGATTGATTTATTAACTGATTAACAGATTGACTGACCGACTCATTCACGGGTTAACTGATTGACTAAACTGGTGGATTCATTTACTGATCGACTGACTGGCTGACTGACTGACTGACTGACTGACTGATTCACTGACTGACTGATTATCCGATTCATTGACTGACTTTAGTTTCTGATAGACTGGTCGACTGACTGACTGACTGACTGACTGACTGACTCATTAACTAACTTAAGTTACTGATAGACTGACTGACTGGCTACTGTAAGTGGTAGACCGGTTGACTGACTGACTGATTCACTGACTGACTGATTATCTGATTCATTGACTGACTTTAGTTTCTGATAGACTGGCCGACTGACTGACTGACTGACTGATTGACTGACTCATTAACTAACTTAAGTTACTGATAGACTGACTGACTGGCTACTGTAAGTGGTAGACCGGTTGACTGGCTGACTGATTCATGACTGACTTTAGTCACTGACTGAGTGATAGACTGCCTGACTGCGTGACTGCCTGACTGATTGACTGATTCATTGACTCAGACTGACTGACTGACTGACTGACTGACTGACTGACTGACCTGACCTGCCCCACTGATTGACTGACTGGCTGAGGGACTGAATGACTCATTGAATGACTGACTGATTGATTCATTGCTGTTGTTCGATTAATTTTTACAGGAAACTGAAGCTGACCGATCAAAGGTCAAGTACGGTGATAACGTGAGTTATGGTAGAATCAACCAAGACCGTGTGACGCATGAGATGCCTGAGCCATCACGTGATATCCAAGTGCTCATTTGCGGGACCAAATCATTTGATAAAGACATGATAAATTATTTAAAAGCCTTGGGCTATACACCTGATATGTATTTTAAATTTTAGGTGACAGGGTCTACTTTTTAAAAAAAATCATCTACAAGTTGTATTTTTTTTTTTTTCATTTTCTTTAATCCTTTGAACGAGACTTTTGCAACAGATAACTACAATTTACTGGTTTTAGTGTAAAAGCTAGGGTTTTAAACATTCATGTCATCCTTAATTTAAAATAGAGAAAGCGTGCCGGAGACAATGAATGATTAAGTTGTTTCGTATTTTTTTTAAACGTCAAAGCCAAACTTTCGTGCTAGATTAGGCAACTTACAGAATGCAAATCGTACGAAAAAAAAATCGTTTTTTTCTCTTTTTTTCGTCGCTCTTGGTATATATTTTTTAAGGAAAACTTACGGTTCTTTCTCTTTGCTTTAATTCTGTAAAGCCTGTGAAATAAAATAAAATGTTCTTGAACAACAAATATATAGTTTGGTACATAACTGCCTAACATCAAAATTGAACGAACAGGGGCGGATCCAGGATCTTTCTTATGAGGGGGTGTACCACTAAGGAATTGCGTAGCTGACTGGTGACGTTATTTTTTGGAGAATACCAGTTGTATTAGAAAGCCTCAGGTCATCTCAGGGGGGAGGGGTGCGCAGACTGCGCACCCCTGCACCCTCCCCTCTACATCCACCCCTAAATGAATTATTTCTTAATGGCGATGGGCGGGTTGATTGGAGAGGGAGAGGAGATAATAAGTTCGGAGGAATGGTGGGGGATACTAATAGGGTAGAGGCCAGGGAGGGACTTTTTTCATGCAATTCTTCAACACAAAAATGAATACTGTCCTAAGACAACTCTACGTCTATAGCCATCCCAAAGAGACATCTTGAGATCATCACAAACCCATTGTGAAATCAAGGAGCTTGTGCTAACGTGCGGGCTAAAAGCGTTAAGATTTCTGAACAGAAAAGATGCTTATTATGTGACGAGCTCCGCGAGCGGGCAAGATGAACCAAATCCGGTGCTGTGATTGGCTACCCGTGCGGGAAAGATGGCGCTATCTTGCTCGCTCTGGATTTCTCGCTTGATCCCGCAAGATCAAAGATCAGTTTTTGGGGTTTTAGCCCATATGATAAATTCTTTATTGACCAAGCTTGTTCGGTCAAGATGGCTGCATGTTGGCCTCGTTCTTTATTTGCATGTTTATGGACCTCGACTTCGTCTCGGTTCAAAAACACGCCAAAAAAGAACTTGGCCAATATCCAATATTCTTGACCTCACTCTTAGTCAATAACCCTTACTAGTGCAGCGCATCCGAATCCCCTATAACAGATTAGAAGAAGGACGTGAACTTTTGACGATGCATGCGTCATGGGGTGCACACTGGTGTATCAAATGAGCAATCGAGCCGAACATCGAACATCTTAAGCAGATGTTTCTTGGGTTTCGTGATGCGTTTCTGTCCCGCGAATACCTGACAACCGTCTGGCCTCAGTTGTTCGAAGGGTGGATATCGCTATCCACTGGATAATTAAATTGGTTTTGCAGAGTGTTTATCCGCTGGATAGTGCTATATCCGGTGGATAGCGTTATCCAATTTCGAACAACCGAGGTCTGTTTGGGAGCCTTGCCGTAAAGGGTAAACTCGAGTTCGTGTTCTCGGAAAGAGCTGAATGTGTGAAACGTGAACGTAAAAGGATAAATCTGCTGGAGGACGTTTGTCACGTGACTTAACCGTCTCGCGCGAGCGTCTTCTGTGATACTATTGAGTACATTCCCGTATGAGGATGGTATTCATTAAATAGGAAGCTTAAGCACGCGCGTTCTTGAGACGCAGACGGCAACCGGAAGAGAACATTTTGCGTACCAGGGCAGTGATGTCGCCTGGATTTTTATACTAATCATCTCCAATGGAGAAACGATACTTAGCAATGTAAATGTAGTTGTGTGAAGACAAGTTAAAAGGGAAAACAGCTCACTTCCGGTTGCCGTCCGCGTCTCAAAAACGCGCGTGCTTAAGCTCTCTATTAGCAACCGAAGACGGGTTCTAGCGCGCGTTACAACGTTGGGGCATTTTGTCCAGTTTTCATTATAACGAGGCCGAGAGGTGCATTGCCTTGGGAATTGTATTTCCATGCGGTTGCACCAAGTTAAAATTACATCTTCGGTGGATGGTTCCGAAGTCAGCGACCTCGCGCTAATTGTAAAAAAGAAGGCAACTGATAGATTTCTTTGTAATAGAACGCAAACCAAGAGAGTAGAGGAGAGTTTTCAACGAAATTGATTCAAGCCTTGTGATAAATAACTTATTGACTGGGCCACCTATAAATGTAATAGGCCATTTCCGAGTTCATGTCTGCCTCCTCTTCAAAGCGAGTCTGTAGCACAGTTTTTGTGAAGGCTTTTTTGAGACGCGGATGGCAACCGGAAGAGAACATTTGGCGTGCCAGGGTAGTGGTGTCGCCCAGATTTTTATATTAATCATCTCCAATGGAGAAAAGATACTTAGCAATGTCAATGTGGTTGTGTGAAAACAAGTCTAAAGGGAAAATAGCTCACTTCTGGTTGTCGTCCGCGTTTCAAAAAAACGCGCGTGCTTAAGCTCCCCAGTTAGTCCTAGTTTACATATGAATATCCAAACTAGGCCTAATTACCTTCACAAAACCTTCGCAATTAGACTCGCTCTGAAGAGGAAGCTGTCATGAACTTGAAGGCTTAGGTTAACATCATCCCTGGTTTAGTTTGTCTGCGAAGAAGGCCATCTTTTTTAAACCAAAGGCAAAAAAGAGGCAATTCGCCGAGAAATCTCTCGTCATTTTTTATATGGATATTTGACCTTCTCCCCCCCCCCCCTCTGTTCCCTTAGGTCCCACTGCCTGTTGCAATTAATTATTGTACCAACTCTCCCTAAAAATCAAATTCCCTTTTGGTTGTAGCAAATCATTCTGAGGTAAATAATGAGAAACTTTCATTTTACAAATTTTTGCTTCTTCGCTCCTAGTGTCTTGTTTTTCTCATCTGATAGAAGAGCGTTTTCTCACGACCTAACAAAACTTGCTAGATTTCGCTTGACTTGCAAATTTTATGCTAATTTATTTCACCACGTTCACCGAACAAATCCAAAATGTCGGTTCGAAGGGTTACTTCGCAGTTTTCAAACCAATTCTCTTGCTTCTTTCCCAAGTTAATTATGTTTCGACGTTCTTTTTCTCCGTTGAGAGAATGAACCAGAGCGACCCAAAAGTTCATGTGTTGTTGGACAAGGCTGAGGACAAATGTTTGAAGACTGAAAACTGGGCATGCAGCTTTGGGAGATGCGATTGCTGACATGCGACGTGCGATTGCTCCAGGTAACTTTGATTTTAAGTTGTCTTAGCATTCATATTAATAATGTTTAGCGACTCAGGGTTATAAATGACCGTTAAATTTGCGCTGATACTAAAACTCTAAGACTCCAATAATTTAATAGCCATTGACAAATAACTATATTGGGTTGCGTTCCTTCGGTGGCGTCCACAATAAAACTGAATCGATCTGTGACAGGCAGTTGGCCAATTATTCTGCTCCTGGAGGCAACATAACCTCAAAACAATATTAAAGTAAAATAGTACGATCCATGCACGAATCCACCTCGGTTGAGCTCGTTTGAAATCAGGTTGCTAAACGCCAAGTATCACGTCGTCATCATCATTGTTGTCATGACGTCATTAAATGATTTGGTCAAGTTTTAATACTGCTATAAATGAAACGTCCGGTCGGCTTCACAACAATTTTCAATTTTACAAGTAACTTTTTCTAGTACGAGGACATGTGGTGACAAATTAGTTTTTCCGTCTTTACAACGAAGCTGTGGAACGACGTATCACCACAATTGAGACATTTGTTAAGTACCTTTTTAGGATGTTTCGTTTAAAGGGTGTGTTCTGTACACATTTAAGATACCCTGTTTATGTACGTTGTAATTAAAACAGTTATTTAGATATCTTTTCCCCGCTGGCTTTCGTCTACTAACTGAAGAAAAAAATACTTTTGTATATTAGGTTTTCTTTAAAAAAAGTTAATTAGATAATTTTCAATTTCATCAAAACTAAAGAAGATAAATCGTAAAAAAGACCATGTAAAATACTTTTCTTTAACTTAAAATTATACTCTTAATGCAAACGGAGTGTCACTTGTTTCAACTTCCTCTTGCCTTTTTCCTGTTCTTCGTTTTTAATTTTTTTTAGATTTTTGCGTTTTTTTTGGTTATTCTTTATATTTCTTCCGTTTTTTCCCGAATTTTTCAAAGCGTCCTCAACTTTTTGAACTGAGCTAGCGTTAATTGATTTAAATTGACTTTATTTTTCCAGTTAATGATGACATTAACGAGACTTCTTATAGTATTTATTAGAGTTATACAAAAGGAATATTTCAACCTTTTTTATTTCATGAGAAACCAATGGTTATTTACATTTAGATCCGAAACACTGCAAATTAGAAGGTGTTAGCAAATTTTTTTCCGGTTTGTTTAGGTAAAAAAAAAAATAGTAGCCCTTACCTAATACACCGCTCAAAAACTGCGACAAAGAGCTAGTTTAACTTAGAATTATTGGATCATATAATTTTTGTTGATGTTTCTTAATCTTGAACTAAAAATATAAATCAATTTTTCTTCAGAAAAGGATTCTTATGGCCAGATGAGACGCTTTGATGACGTGTCAATTACCAAGTTCAACTAACACGCGCTTGTATGGCCTTGTCATGAAAAAGCCCTGGATTAAAAGAGGAAAAGGTAAGATATTCATGAAGTAATTAGTTTTAATCTTTCTACTGTTAATCACTATTTTTCTCCGGGAGCAAAGACACTCAGTTAAATCTCTTTCCTTTGATCTATACACTCCACCTACGTAGTGTTTTTTGGGTGTAAGAGATTTTCCTATGAATGCAACGGTTTACTGCTAGGCGGCTTTTTAAGGGGGCGGGGGAGGGGGGAGAGAGGGGGGGGAGATTGGGTTGCAAGTGCGGAAGAAATGATTTAATGTTGAGAACATCATTAAAAGATCTTTTTTGAGAGACATCCCAAAAGACTTTTAACCCAGCATTACGGAGAGTAAATAAGTCCCTTTTGTGTCTGGCGCATAGGAGGCGTTAATATTGTTAACTGGATAAGAGCGTTAGGTCCCTAGAACAGGCTTTGAAAATTAGGGGTACGGTATCTTGCAATCAGAAAAGTGTAATTTCCAAGGGAATGGGAAAGGGAGGTAAACGGGACGGGACGGGATGGGATGAACATCTCTTTGGCCCGCAAATTAAAGTTTTAATTGCACCGCGTATAGAGCGTTTTCACATGACGTCACGGCGGCCATGTTGGTGTTCCAAAACAAAGAAATGGCGGCCATAATGGTGTACCAAACTAATCCTCCGGGAATTGGACTCTATTTTATGCAAATAACTTCTTTTGTTTCAGTAATCCAATATGGCTGCTTTTCACATGAGTGAAAACGCTCTACACTGTCTGTATGACCACACACCGCTTCAGGTTGTAATGTTTTCTGATTCAAAATAAAACTGAATGGTGTCTCACGAGATATACCAGTTTACAAGCTCACGAATGGTACTGTTAGGCCAATACTTCCATCTAGCGGCAAAAGAAAACGTTTTACAGATTTTCTTAAACATTCCCTAACCTAGTTTCGTTAGTAACGTAAGTTTTAGTTTATGTTGGTTGCAGGACAAATCGCTTCAGAACAAAGAAAATGGCTTTCAGATGTTCAAATTGACGGAAGTGGAAAGATTTTCTGACAGAAGCAAGCAAAGGTACTACTAGATAAAAATATTGATAGGAGAAAAAGCGAAAGATGACTGTATTCACCTATGACAAGGCAAAACATGTTAGAAAAACGACAATACTTCAGTCGCAGTCGACTGCAGGGCAAGCTTGCGCTTTAGGACGCGCCATAGACGAGGATTAGACGCGGTTAAGGCGTGGCTAAGGCGCGGCTCAATTATGAGTTAACGTCATAGGTTGTACGGTAGTCTATGGCTCTTTTTATATTTAATCGTCGAATCCAAGTAAGAGAGAAGAGGATGATCTCCGCAGAAGCAAGTCAAGGTAATGTAACGAGATATGCTATATTAACCAATGTTAAGGCCAAACTCTCTGAAAGAAAAGCGCAGCAATAGTGAAAGTTAGAAGTGCGGTGGCATGCAACAAGCGGGCACGAGCTGCAGCCACGATGGGTATAATTGCCTACTTTGCAAATGGTTCAACTTCGCTTGACAACCAATAATCGTTTTAATTAAGTCTCGAATTTGCCGCAGTACTCGAAGAAAAACCTCTCACACCAGTAGACAACCAACAAATTCGATCGACCCACATAAGGCGTTGAATACGGGAATCGAACCCAGGACACATTGCTGGAGGGTGTATGCTGTCAATACTGCGCCAACACTGCTCTGGAATACTGCATCAACAGAATGGCTCATGAGATGGGGTACTGTCCAATCGCTTACATTTTTTGCAAATAATTGACGGAATATCGAATAGCTTTGGAAGACAATTAAGTTTTCCCAAAGCGCAGACTCGTATAGGAAAACTAGTACTAGTAGCTGCACTATGTAAAACAACATAATGGTCGCCAATTGATAACTGGGACCAACTCAATGGTCCTTAAAACTTCGGTCGCATTAACGTTGCTCCTTAGAGTATTCGCGAATAACCTCACTACAAGCCACGAGTTAATTACAAAAAGAAACCTAGTTAATTTCTCTTTATATTTTCCCTGCAAAGATTTACCACTATGGGTATCGATACAATAAGACTTATTTTTTGGCTGTCAATTTCAGGATTGTAGCCGTTACCATGGCAACATTACATCTAATGACAGGCACATTTATTCCTATTTTCGGCCTAAATTCCTTTATATTCAGTTTATACTTTCCGTGGGTGAAATTTTTTCCACATTATGGAACTTGTATCGCCTGGCATTTTGAAGTCGTATAAAGTCAAGGTCGTTCAGATGGTTTTGCCAATATTCTGTAATTTGTCATTTTTCTCTAAATATATTCGATTAACAAATATAGGGTATTTGATAGGAACTGTATGTGGTTAGAACTGAACCAATTTTAAAAAAAAAATACCAAAGGGAACGACGCGAGAAAATTAGCAGTTAATTTTACAGATTTGATCAGCTTACGTCACAAAAATAAAAAAAACTCGCCCGATTCAGGCTTTACGCGCCAAACTAGTGCTCAGCTTGCGCTCGACCCTAAAACTCTAGGGAGCCTCCTTTTAAGGATGATAGTAGTAGGAGGGTATTGTCAATTATGATTGAGAGCGATTGGGTGCGTCTTTTTTCTGTCGTATTTACGGGGTGGTTGTATTAGGAGTATATCGGAACAAAAAGACCAGAATCGTATTCTCAGTATTCGACTGGAACTACAATACTCGTCACAAATCCTTGAAAAAGACACCGTTTCTCTCGAATTTTCTGCAAAAATCCTGAGATTTCTACTTCACACTGTTCCCCCCCCCCCCCCCCCCAATGTTGAGCCACGCGTGTTTTGAAGCACTGAGACCACTGTGATACCCAAATCAACATTGGGGAAGGGGAAACAGACACAAGTATTTGAAGATTTTTGACGAGTATTGTAGCTTGCAATGGAGGCTAATGCGCGGGAAGATATTAAAAAGTATTTGCATTTGAAAATATTCCCTCGCAGTAGCCTCCATTGCAAGGTACAGTAGTTCCAGTCTAATACTGAAAACACGAATATGGTCAATAGGCCAATTGCAAAACGATGATTGGCAACGTTGGACGAAACTGAGATCTCGGAGAGTGATCGTAGAGACCAGAGAGTGTTTTTCTTTTAATAAAAGAGTTAATACGGTAAATTGCTACTGTAAGAAATATTTTGGAGCATTAGCCGAGCCTGCGAAGCAAGCGTTTCCGTAGGGGTTTCACAGAATAGAAAGACCTTGCCCCTTCTCAACCCTCCCCCCCCCCCCCCCCTCTTCATTTTTGTTGCTCTCTCCCCATTTTTTGCTCGGTCATAACAATGAAAAACCCGCTTCTCGGTCTTTCTCAGTCTTCTGTGAAACCCCACAGAAACTCGTGCTACGCAGGCTAGCGTTAGCCCATCGTTAGCTGAGAACGTCAGCTCGTAAATCCTTACAGTGATTAATTAGCCATTATCATCTCTTTTGATAGAGAAAAAAAATTTCGTTCCTAACCGAAGTCTTTAAAAACTAACCCCTTGATTTAATAGATCACTTCGATGATTCGGCAGCCATTTCGATTTGCATTGTTTAATTAAAAGATATTATGGGATGCTCAGGGGGCAAATTAATATGTATTTTCCCCTGGGCATCCCATAATAGCTATTGGTGCGATATATTTCCATTGGCCGCCGTATCGATGAAGTAGTTTATTTGATGGCAGTATACCGTTTGGCGCAGTTGGTTGAGCATCGGACAGATCGACGTCATGTGGGAGGTCGCGGGATGTTGCGGGTTCGAATCCCTGCAGGACCAACATTAGGGGTCTAAAAAATGATTAAGCAGAAAGTGCTGCCTTTGGAAATCTTATTTGTAACTGATTAGACTTTCAAGTCTTTGTGGATAAGGGCTAGAAAAAACTCTCTAACTCAAGCACTGTTTGCAGAGATTAGGGCATGGTGTTTCCCGTGTAATGTGGTCTGTCAAGTGAAGGGCACACTAATTAGAGGAGTCGCTCTGTTGTACGACCATCAACATGTGGGTGCTGAAACTTAAGTAAAGTTAGCTAATTGTTAGCAGAATGGGGTCAGATTAATTTAAGCTTGGCATCACCTGAGACAGTAATACTTGGTTGAAGGGGGTAATTTCTAAAGAAACTGTGGTGCTGCGTTGGTGGGGAAGTAGTATACAAAAATTTGGTTTTATCAACGGAGTTGATAACGTAAATTGACCACCGTATATACAGGGTTTCTAAAAGATGACGTTTTGAGTGTTAGCCCTTCGTCAGAGCGAATAGTAGAGTAGGAGCTACGTTATTGGTGGTAACATGGCAACGTGAAAAATAGGAGTACATTAGTTAAATACAGAGCGTTCGTTAATACCGTGGGGATTAAGGGTGCCGATTTGGAAGATGAATTTTTGTTCCAGATTGTTGCAGCTTTCCGTCGTACCTAAATGTAGGGAAAGGCCGCAGATAGCCATGTGTTTTTTGATACCATTTACACCAAACCAAGACCCAAAAACTTCAACATTTAATAGGTCTGCAAATTACCAAGGATATTACATTTTATTGCCATAATACCGTAGTTACAATTCCAGAAAACCTCGCGCTTACTGACCCAGAGAAATCTGTTCTCAGTATGGGCTTAAATTTTGTCCCTATTGCCAAACGCACTAATGAATTTTCTATTAAGCGAGATGTTGAAAAATTTCTTCGCCGCGTTCATTTAAAAGCCTTTTTCCACGACAAAGAGGATGATTCGGACACTTGGACAAAGATATTTTGAAACACTTCAAGTTCGCAAATCTAAATGGACTCCCCCAGAGGGACAATCTGTCTCTAGATTTTTTCACCAAAAAATGCCGTCATGACATTCACAAATTTAAATTCAATCGTAACACTAAATTTTCCAATATTTTCTCGGAAGAGTGGGTGGCGCTTAAAAATCTTAGTAAACGCAATGACATAGTTGTCAAATCGGCCAACAAAGGCGACGCGGTAGTTGTTTGGCGGTCGGGCCTTTACCAAAAAGAAGCTTTGCCTCAACTTTCTGCAGACACCTCGTTTTATGCCAAATGTCGAGAAAGATCTCACCTCCACAAATCAAAAACTTGTCAAAGACACCATTCAGCATCTTACAGTCAATCAAGAATTACCGAACACTGCAACTAATCTCATCATCACCACCCCTAGAACTTCGTGCATTTACTTCTTGCCAAAAATTCAAAAACCGAACAACCCCGGTCGCCCTATCGTTTCTGCCTGTAGTTGCCCTACCGAACTCATTTCTAGCTACTTGGACAGAATTATAACGCCTATCGTTAAATCTTTGCCATCATACATTAAAGACAGTACACACGCACTACAAATTTTCCGCGATTTCAATTTCTCCGGCCAAGACAAATGTATTTTCACCATGGACATTACATCTCTATACATAGTCATTCCCAACAGCGAAAGTCTTCAAGCAAAGTTTCTATCAGTGGCAACGTTTTATGTACCAGTGTACACTGCAAACCTACAGATTCTCGCAGTTAACGTTATGTGTTGTATTCATCGTCACGATCATCACATGACAAGAACTCCACATTCCTTGATGACTCCGACTCAGTTCCAACAAATCACAGTAGATGTGCCAGTTTTTCGAAAAACGTGGCTATCCTATTTATGCGGTCCAAGAGGGCCATCATCGCGTCCACCAATTTGATCGACAGTCAGCACTTCAAACGTCACAAAAGGAAAAGAATGAGAGAATTTCACCCTCACTTTCCATCCTTATAATCACGCAGTCAAAAGTATCATTTTTTTACTCCAAAATGATCCCGAGACTGGTAGAATCTTTTCGCAACCTCCACTAATTTCATTCAAACGCGACAAAAACGTAGGCACCTTTTTAGTTAGAAGCGCACTCAAAACTCACGAGCAACCCGGCACTTTCAAATGCGTGCGCTCACGATGCAAAACCTGTCCTTTCACTCTTAAAACTAGCAAAATATCGGGACCTAAGCGATCTGTCAAGATCACCGATCGTTTCACATGTACCTCCGCAAATGTCATTTATTGCATAACCTGTACGTTATGCAATAAATTAGAAATTGGCGAGACAGATAGACGACTAGGCGACGGATTCCGCGAACACCTTCGCGATGTTGAGAAGAACAACAAGGATGCATCTAAGCCAGTTGCTCGTCACTTTAATCTGCCTAACCACTCCAAACAACACATGGCTATCTGCGGCCTTTCCCTACATCTAGGAAAGACGGAAAGCCGCAAAAATCTGGAACAAAAATTCATCTTCCAAATCGGCACCCCTAATCCCCACCGTATTAACGAATGTTTTTCATTTAATTAACGTATTCCTATTTCTCACGTTGCCATGTTACCACCAATAGCGTGGATCCTGCTCTACTATAAAAAACACACAACCCATGATTCCTCGATTCGCTCTGACGAAGGGCTAACGCTCGAAACATCAGCTTTTAGAATCCCTGTACGGTGGTCAATTTACGTTATCAACTCCGTTGATAAAACCAGATTTTTGTGTAACACTTGGTTGGTTGAAGTGATACTTCAGTTACTGTACCGAAACTCGAAGCGGACTAGAAGACTGCCAGGCTAGTATCAACTTGTAATTGAAAATGGTTGATTGCTGGATTGCTGGATTGCTGGATTGCTGGTTTGAGCGAATGAGCGATTGAGCGATTGATTTATTTATTGAGCGAGCGATCATATCTCTTTGGTTGATGGAATCATACGCGGGGTGACGTCTTGAGATGAATTAGTCTAATTAGTCTAATCAGTCTAATCAGTCAAATCAATAAGGAGGTACCAGATTAAGTATTAAGGGGGTTGAAATCAACAGTGGTTTGTGTGAAATGGTGATTAATAAGAGCAATTGGCGTTTGTATCTTAAGAATTAATTAAGAAGGGTCACACGCGCAATCGGGGTGGAGACACTAAAGGCAAGGCAATATCATTTTGTAAGGTGCTATAAATTAAAGAACACAAATACAGAACGAGGAGAGGAATAAGATGTGCCGAGCAGCCTAAAAAGATATTTCAAGACAATTGGGATATTTCGGCTCAAGTTACTTTTAAAAGCTATAGCCTCACCCACGGGAGAGACTTGAGAAAGAAAATGTCAAATTGAGTAACGTAGGCAAATCACTTGCAAGACGGGTGGGATTTCACTGAGGACATACCCAAACTGATCAGTTTGGGACAAAAAAGCTAACTAGGACGACATACCATTTATGAAAACGGGGTTACACTAGAGTTATTTTAATTTTCGACGATTTTGAACCGAAAGGAATATCACAAGAAACGCGCGCGCACGCACGCACGCACTAGAATACTGCTAATATGAGAGTAAGGCCTTATTACTGTTGGTTAATATAGTATGTTGTTTAACAGCTCAGTTTTCGAGATATCTTGACAGTGCAGCCTTTGATATAAATAGTTTCCTTCTGCTTGAATACCAGTAAGAAAAGTTGAGGACCCGACCCGACCGACCGGCGCGCGCACGTCTCTTTACGATGGCAAAATCCATGTATTAGCACACTATAATATTCAACAATCGTATTAACCTTCGACACTCGACACTCGACACTCGACACTCGACACTCGACACTCGACACTCGACACTCGACACTCATCACTCATCAGACCGGCGCATATCTCCGGTTACTGTAGCATGAAGCGACTAGGAGTATTTCAACTCCCCCCCAGATGGAATGCCAGTCCATCGCAGGGTTACCCCCAACATTAAATTCGCCGGTACCCATTTATAAACCTGGGTAGAGAGAGGCACCGTAAGAGTAAAGCGTCTTGCCCAAGAACACAACACAATGTCCCCGGCCAGGATCAGAACCCGGACTACTCGATCCAGAGTCGAGCGCACTTAACCATGAGGCCACCGTAGACCCTTTTGATAACCAAAGGTATGCTTTTCGTTCACCAATAGTGGCGCAATATTTTTCACATATATCTGGGTTGCACTGTCACTGTAAATTAAAACCAATGTTAACCTAGCAATTGAAGGACTATGCGCAAGTTAATCATCGTAATGTGATTGTTTTTCCTCTTTTGGTTACTTCATCAAACGGCCCTTAATTTTCAGGAGAACGGTTGCAAGACGCACTCAAAAATTGAAGGTGACAAGATGAAGCGGGGCGACAATAGTTTCCCTCTGTTTTCTTCAATCTTGTTTCCCTCAAGCTTTGTGTGAGGCCTGAAACAGTTCTCTAGAAGATTTTGTATCGTTTATCAGCTGAAACTCGACTGTGGTTACCAAAATGAGGGAAAAAAAGTCAGTTTTGATGATTTTGTATTTAGCCCTTCAACATGCCATTTTCTAGTTGACTTTAGTAACTCGGTTCGAGAGCGGGTTTTGGTGCAAAGTTGTTGCAATGATTTCAGGTTGGTTGGTTGGTTGTTCGTTTAATTAATATAAACGAACAGTGATTTCTTATTAGGGAAAATCGTATCGTACCGACATTCGCTCTCAGACCCGAGACTGAAGTGAATTTGGAAGTGGTCTGTATTGTCCGGGTTTGCCTTGTGCACTACTCGAAGGTAAACTTCACCACGATTAAATGTAAGCGACTAATTGTTTGTCCAGCGCTGTTGTAATTTAAGCTGAAGATCGCGAAGTTTCGACTACTTTCCGCTTGTTTTCATCCGACGATGAGGTCAACTGTTAATTACACATTACTCAAATTTTCACTTGTTCAATATTGTAATCGGTTGATCTCTCCGCGCAATGAAAACAAGACAAAAAAAATGTAGTAGTCGAAATGCCTCGACCAGCAGCTTGAGTGAACACATCGCTAAACGAACTATCAGTCATTTACGTTTAATCGTCGATTTTGTTAACGAGTAGTGCATGAGAAAAACGTTTATTGAGCATTGGTTTTAAAAGTAAAGTTCGTTTCACTGCTTAGTAAGCTAGTGATAAGACCTAAGACGGCAGAAAACAAACTAAATTTCTAGATGTTTGTGAACTCTTTAATAAAACATTTTTCATGGTAGCTGCATCAACTAAGGTGGACTTTGACCTTTTGCTTTATTGACACTTAAAAAAAAATCAAGGTTTATTGTCTAATATTAAGAAATAAAAACTTCACTTAAGTTGTGTTGTTTATTGTATCCTGAATATTTACAACAATACATTATATAAAGGTTTTCTAAGTACAATTTTTTTTAAAAAGTTGGCGCATGCGTACTTTAAGCGCCCGTACTTTTTCTAAGTTTTTTGGCGGGAAAATTTGACTGACTTTGCACAGCGTTTCCCTTGACAATATTTGTAGAAAAATAAATTAATGGAACTTCGCTCATATTTTTTTACACTACCTAAATAATTACACATCCTCTCGTAAAACAAATACAAAAGTATAGGAAACTTAGAAATTTTGCACACTTCTACATCCCTGTTGAACCTTCAGTTTTCATTTGTATTATAGAAGCAAGAACTTAAACCACAGAACATAATGTTTACAATCAAAATTGTTGTGACTTCTTCAAATGAAAAAGCTTTTTCACTGAATAAAATGAATTTCAAAAACGTTTGTTTTGGTTTTCAAATTTCGCGAGCGCCAACATCTTGAATAATTGTGACGTGTAATGATTGCCCTATAGTTTCAGAACAGAAGTTCTGTGTGAAAACAACAAGGTTAACCTAAACAGGTCACAATTATTCAATATGGTGGCGCTAGGGAAATTTGAAAGTGAAACTTATGAACAAATTTGATGGCAAACATTTTGCTGTGTTTAAAGTTATTCATTGGTGGAAGTAGAGATTCCCTTTAAGATAGTATGCTCTTAGATCCTCAGTTATTGAAGAAAGCTATGTTTGAAACGTTTTATTGTTTCTTATATTGCACAAATTACCAAGACGTTTTTCTACTGGACAAAATACTTCCCTCACTGAAAGCAAGACTGCTCAAAAACGCGTAGCCTTGGCGTAAAGCCCCTTGAGTTGCAGAGAAAACGTAAAGTCTTGACTAGTGTGCAAAACACAGCTAAAATTACAGTTAATGTATTCGACACTGACTGACTTTGAACCTTCGTAGAAACAATGTTGTGAATTTAAAGCTGTTAACTTCTGGTATGTAAACTTGAGGTATATGCTTTTGGACTTACTTCGTGGGAGAAAAACAGTTGAAAAGACTTGGCCGCAACAGAAATATAAATAATTGTGAAAATAAATAATGAAAACCTTTCACTAATCTCTAATTCTAAGTTATGCAAACACAACGCAAAATATTCCTATCCGATTTCTATGTTTTGATACGCCGCTAATCAGAATTAAATTAAAAACAATGGTTTTTAAAAACAAACTTCCATTGAATTTCTTCAGTGGTTGAAAAATATGAATATCACAAGAAATTAACATTGACGGTCAAGTTTGTGGTAAGAAGACGCACACAAGAAAAATAAACTTCTCTACTTGAAAAATCCTTTAAAGGGAGGCAAGACTCCTACGAAAGAATTATTTTGAACCTATTTTCAAAAAAGTGTTCTTATCCAGAAAAAAATGAGTTTTAAAGCCACAATTTTTTTTTAATTCCCGGACTCCGCCATTTTGAATAATTGTGATGTGTACGATTGCTCTATTGTTTTGACACAAAGAGCTTGTGTTTTGTAACAAAAGCCCAACCATTACGCGTCATAATTATTCAAGATGGCAGCGCCCGGGAAATTTGGAAACTAAAACACGTGATTCTAAAATTTATATATTTCGGTTACAAACACTTTCAATGAAGAAAGTTCAAACAATTTTGAACGTAAACACCGATGTTCTGTGGTTTAACATTCTTTTTTTTGTTTTAGTGGAGGTTCCTTGTAACTTTCCTGGGCATGTTGGATATAACAGATTCAAATAACTAATTTAAGTTTGCAAACCGTTTATTTTGACGAAAAAAGTTCAAAGTCAGTCAGAGTGTTACATATTTACTGCAATGTTACCGGTGTCAAAACCTAACCAAGGCGGTGCGAAAAGTACGCCCTATATTACGCGATAAAAAATTCTTGTGAAATGCGTCGCCAAAGTGCTTTGCGTTCGTTGTCCAGTAGAAAAGGTCTACAGCAAAATTAACAATTTGTTTGAGTTAATCGTGCAACTCCAATGTCTGCGGAAAATATTGCTTGCTTTCTCGAGCAGCTTTGCGCTTGAATAAACTGAGGTATACAGACCAAGGAAAGCAAATCAAACAGGAAAAGATACCCAATTTCACCTTGTCAAGGAAATTTACTCGTACTGAGAAACTAAAGCATATTGACCTAATGCAAAAATGACCGCCAGTAAATTATTCTTTTGTCTTCGTGCAAATTAGTCTAGCCTCGTTTTACTGCCAAAATCCTTTCAACTTTACACTTGCCCACGAGTCTTGAAAGGCTAATTAACACAAAGACAAAAGACTAATCGATTGGCGGCCATTTTTGCATTCTTTTCAATATGAAGTGACTAAATTAATGAACTGTCCAAAGTGCAGTAGTTCAGTACGAAATGATTGACGTTCAATTAGCATCTAATTTCTGTGTAGGTAGTGAAGTTGGGAAAAGTTGAACGTTTTTTTCGTGTCTACTGAAGGCAGAAAAAAATCAGACATGCGACTCGCCATGTTTCGTATAATTCTGAGAAAACTAATCGAAAACACTATCGAAGAGCTCGTCACCAAGCAGGTTGCTAAACCAATTTCTTTGAATTGGGATAAGAGGTGCATCTTTTGAAATCAAAATTTTGAAGACATATATCCAACCAAACACGTCACATTGCACATTTAGTCTTTAAAATAGGCCTTTTACAGCTGCTGATCACATGGTGCGAAACCCGCTATACTGGGGAGCCAATTTCGCACTGGGACATCTAAAACAAATAAAATTTAATGAAAGTTCCCAATGCGCAATTTGCTCTCAGGTATGGCGTTTTTTGTACCACGTGATCACTAGCGGCAAATGGCCTATTTTGTTCTTTAAATCTCTTCAGGCACCCAATTTTTGAGCCAACTATTGTTCCCTTATTAAATTACAAAATAATAGAGATTTATTTCCTTTTTTCGTAAATTAAAGAAAAAAAAAAGGTTACAATAACCCTGCCAAAAATGGTTTTTGTGGAAAACGTTTCATAGAGGTTTCGTTATTTTTCAGGTTGCGAACACCTTGGCAAGCCGATTGTGGTAAATATTCAATGTTGGAATTCAATGCCAATCCAATAAAATTCAATTTCAATTCAATGTCGATCTTGCACTGTGTGGGGGTGAAACTTGCGTAACTTAGTTGGAAACGTTTGCATTTTAGTTGGAATGACTGCTGTCTATGACCTGGGAGACTTCTTGAACATTCACCTTACGAGTCCGCTAGTCAACAAGTTGCTCCTCCAATACAGGAAAGGCTGTCTGCATAATTCTCCCCGGCCTATGTTGGTTGAACACCATTGCACATACACTGGATTAACATTGAATTGACATTAAATTTCATTGCATTGAAATTGAATTTCATTGAATTGGCATTGTATCAATTCCAATATTGAATATTGCCACAATCGGTTCGCCGCTGATGTACAACCTAGAACAGTCAACCCGCAAAATTCCTTTTCGATCTCATTCTCCATCCTTTCGCAGACAGATGGCACTGAGTTCTTATCCATCCAAAGCTATAGGGAAGATATATGTTTACAAACATTGCTTTTGTTATTCAAATGTGCCAACCACAGGAACAAAAGACCCTTTGTTTCGACAGCCGAGGCTCTGGTTTGCACATTAATGACAATAGGTGACGTCAACGATATCTTCCAGTTGGGTCCACTTTAAAACGAATTCTTGAATTCATGCTCTAGTTCATAAAACGAATTGTTCTTAATTTCTTTCTTTTTGTTGTTTAGTACTGTTTGGTCTGTATAACTTCGGTCCTCATAGCGACACATTTAAATACCTCAGCGCATTAAAAAAAAAAAGCCTAACTGCCGCGCACCATGCAGACATTAGAGTTTCATGATAAACCCATCTATGGATCAGTGCAACGAACAGGTGGACATATTTTAAGGAGGCAACGAAAGATAATCGGGCAATTAATGGCTGGTAAGTTTTCTTTTACTTCTTTAATTAATTTATTTACTAATTGTGTAGGAATTGATAAATATAGAAGGCTAAAATCTATAAAAGAAAAGTCACTGTGAAAGCAGACATTTTCGACTGGGCATTTATAGATTATGCCAGCATAATTTTTGGCATAATTCGAGCAAACTGGCATAATTTCTGCCAAGTAGCAATGTTAGCATAATTTGCGCATTTTGATAATTATCAGATCATTTTTGATGCTATTATTTGATAATTTTTTGTCTCTAGTCTCAAGCACTTGGTGACCTTAATCGATATTTAAAGTTTTAGTTAAACTAGTAGCATTTGTAGTTCATTGTGAAGCACTGAGCCCTGGTCTGAGGTGCACCGAAACCGGAAGTCACATTTATGTAGTACTTGTGTGCATGCTAACCTGAACCACATGTTTATTTGAAATTAATTGTGGATTTGTTGCGTTTCTTTCCTGTAGACGAACGGCTTCTAGTTAAAAAAAATATATATTTTGGACTTATTTGCATTTTTTCAAAGAGCATAATTTAAAAAAACGGTGGCATAATTCAGTTGGAAAAAAGAGCATAATGTTAGCATAATTTGGCCAAAAAAAAAGCAATGCTACTAGCATAATATGCCACTTTTACTAGCATAATTTATAAATGCCTATTCTAATCAACAGGGTTAACGCCATCCGAGCTTGCGCACAGTTTTATAGTTAAGTTATTCTCGAAGGAAATAACTGCGCGAGAAAGCAATTACTGTAATTTCATTCTTGTCGGATAATTAGTCCCTTGATGACTTGGGTTAAGAGTTGCGCGCTGGTTATAAGTCACGACACTGTGCTCTGGTCCTGAGTGTTCAAATTATTGTACCCTCAAGATTTCGCATTATTTCATTCAGAGTTTTCTCCACATGAGCAGTCTCCTTTGTGGATGACGTGAGACTTAAGAACATTTTTGTCGTCGAACCTGAATAAACTTTCCGATTTGTCAAGTTGGCCACGAAATGATGAAAATATACTTGAATTTAGCAAAGACGTTTAGTGTAGCGATGAATGTTTATTAATTAATTATTTAATTTATTTATGATTAATTGATTAATTTATTTATTTATGACTAATTTATGTATCTATTGATGACGTGAGTCACACGTGAAGAGAACTTGAAAAAACCGCACAAAGTTTAAAAGACAAGTACTTAAATCACTTCCTATTTTATCACTTTGATGGCTCGCCCCATTTTCTTTTGCTATGGAGTAAATCGTTTCAAATGTGGATAACTGTGCCAGAAAAATAAAATTACCATCGCATCACGTAAAAATTTTCAACTTATGGCGGCGCCAAAAAATTGTAAAGTTAAAATAGGCGATGTTTTAGTTAATTTTTTCGATTAAACGCTTTGTTTGAAAAAAAGGATTTCAAATAAATTGATTAACACTATTTGCCCTGTTTTAGGTTACACTTTTTTGGAGTCCAGGCTTTCTTTAAAAGGATTTTAATGATCACGGCTCTTACTTTCGAATCTGTTTTGATATTTTAGATTTTACCGTTTTTCTTCAGAAATTTAAGAAAAAGGAATAGAATTTTCAGTATGTCAGATCAATTTTTTTAAACGAATAAAAAATATTCTTGTCTTTTCATTTGACGGCCGCAACGTTCAACGCCAGACTTTTAATTCAAAAAACTGTTTGAAACGTTTTGACGAAGTTTCGACTATCTTTTCGTAATTTTTCAGTAAACATTTGGAGAAGGTACTGGAAATATATATAAGATATTAAAACAATATAAAAATTGTCCCTGCCGGTGGGTATAATTCTCATAGGTCAAATGAACTGCGCCGTAAAACGTTTGGCGATAATCGAATCTGCCCGAGTGTTCCTTAACTTGTTGGTACATTTTCTTTAAAGATTTTAAAACGATGGTCGATGATTTCACTTCAGTTTTTCGCCTCAAGCGTTCACCTAGTCTAGTCACATATTTCCACGAAGACAATTCCAGGACATTTGTCTATGAGCTAAAATTAAGGGAGCGCAAACTTTCAACAAACTGTGCTATTTAGAAGGATTGATTCTATACCCAACTGTTTCGTGTTACGGCAAAATTATGATGTCACATGAAAGACCGATAATTGTTTAACGAGATTCATTCATTGTTGCGACGTAATAGGTCACCATGGCAACAAAAGAGCCGTGTTAAAACAATCCATATTTTGACTTTAAACGTTCATATCTCAAAACCGAACGCGGTAACCCCAAACTTTTATTGCTGGAAAGTAATAAGCAAGCAAAGATAAAACTTTCTGTAAAAGTTAAAGAAAATACTCTGGGGCAGATTGATAGCCACCTTTCACAATTGAAAAATGTTAAGGTGGCTCTGGCTCTGAATCTGCTTCAGAGAATTTTTTAAGCTTTGCGGAGAGGTTTATCTTAGCATGCTTAGTACTTCCGGCAGCAAAAATTGGGGGTAATCGAGTTCGTTATTAAGATATAAGCGTTTGAAAAGAAAGGTGGCTTTAAGGTGGCTCTTTTGTTGCGATGGTAACCTTTACATCACATTAATGAGTGCATCTTGTTAAGCAATTGTTGGTGTTTCATTTGGTAACAACATTTCTATTACGCAAAATAGTGTTTGACCTCACTAAGAATAAGTCTTAAGACCTGTTACAATTTTCTCTTGGAAATGTCGAATTTTTAATTAAATTATGCCGGCTCATTATTTCCTTTGAGGTGTTAATTTTAGAACTATATTTTTTAAGCTTGATTTGAAAATTTGAGGTTTTTAATAACTAGTTTTACTCAGTATTTTTGTCATTAAAAAGGAAAAGATCTGGCTATCAAAGAACTTTACTGAATCCCTAATTTTAAAGAGAAAATTATAGTGAGTAATATCTCCTTAAATTTTCCTGTCGTTGCACCAGCCAATATAATAATACTTTAATGTATTGACATTGAGCGATCAATTCAGATAATGCTAAAAAAGGAAACACTTTACAAATTCCAAATTGTAATTCCAAAATCCAAATTCCAAAATTCCAAAATTTAAATTCCAAAATCTAAACTTGGTAACGGTTTGGTGCCAATATCCCGAAACAAGTTCGATCAACGCATCGTGTTAATGAATCAAATGATCGCTCAGTGTTGAAACAGTGGCTGAGGGAAAAACTATGAATTTTTCCTTGGTTATGTTACATGTACTAGTCATAGCCAATTTATATTTGGGTTTAGTCCTTGCAAGCAGATCCATGAAGATATGAGGATGTGATAGTTCTAAGTTCATCTCCATTCAATTCCATGCCAGCATCATGTCTTGTGCAGATGTAACAAACAAAGAGGGAGTTACGACAATTTTTTATCACTTCAAACAAACGCTCTTACCAAAAGAGAAGTTGGCGTCTTGATCAAAATTGATCCGGCGATTCTAAAAGAAGACCTTATTGACTTTGATCAGCCACTATTTCTAAGCTATCTTTAAACTATTAGTAAACAGTCCTTATCTTTGTCGAAATTCTTCCCGATTCTTCTCCTTGCATTCAATTCTTTTTGTCTCTTTACCTCCACCACTTGCTTTGACAGTGCTCTAAAAATATAAATCAGGAGACCAATCGGTGAGACCAGAAAGACAAAGGGCCAAACAGAAGGAATACAATGTAACTAAGAAGTTCCATCTGATATAGAACTCAGATTGCAAGTCGTTTCGCCATCAGAAAATTTCGTCACAAATCAACTCGCCACCAAGTTTTTGACGTTCTTGGAACATGAAATTTGTCCAACCGTGGCTGAATTGCTGGGACGAATTGACTACTGGCGAAAAGTTTCTAGTGTCGAGATGATCTTATAAGCCATGATCGCACTGCTTACTTGGCAATGGCATTAGTTTCTTTCTTCCGACTTTTCTCTTTCATTTCCCTGCTCAATTCTGCGGGAAATCACAAACAAGACAAATTATTAGTTAAAGTTGTGCATGAAGACTTCAAGCTAGAAGGACATTTTCGCACAGAGGTTTCATTTATGACACTTTATAAAGCAAATTCATTTTCAGCAGTACAATAAAATCACAGCGAACTTGAACAATTTCTCTTCAAAACAGTACAAAGCTTAATATATTTCACAATCCTTTGTTTAGGGGAAGTTGAACGACATCTTGAAGTTTACTAACAAAATGAATCTTTATTTCAGAAAGAACATGGCAAGCTGCGGCAGAGTTTCGACTGAGACAAGCAACGCTCGAAGCACGTGTTAACTTAATTGTAAAGTAACGTTTTCTTGCTCAAGAAAATATGAAGCATCATTTTAAAATACAGCTAAAACGTACCTGCTTAAAATAAAAAAAGGTAACAGTCTTGTCTCCTTCTTGTTGTTCCAACCGGTGTCTTCATGAAAGTCCCTTCCCAACGTCAAATTGAGAAGCGACGGAGCAGCACATCTTTCCACCATGACGGTCAACGCAGAATGAGAAAAATTTTTTCAATTTGTATTGAATATGCATTAGAATGATGAGAACCAATCAGTGACGAGCACGTCGTCGTTTCAAATATGGGCGTTGTTCACACTTTTTCAAGCGATTTTATGAGCAAGTGACAATAAAAAACGCTAAAACAGTTCCTTTTTTAAACGATTTTTACCAAGTGAACCTTTATTTTCTCCGCTTTTTAATCGACGAAGAAGAGAAAACGACCTAAAAAAACATTCAAAATTCCTGATTCCATGATATCGAACTGGCGGTTTCTGTTCAGATGCCAGGGTCACAATGCACGGAGCCACTGGAAACTGTTGATGGCTTAATGTCAAAATCAATACGTGATGATAACGAGTTCCCGCCTGCATTGAGTAGTGGTGCTGGGAAAGCAAAAAGGCGAAGTTTTTGTGGTATTCTAAGCGTAGAGTTAGATATATACTTCAGCAAAGAAAAGGAAAAGATGAGAAGAAAAAAAAAATCTAAGAAGTAGAAGGGCGAGACATCCCACACGTTGAACACGAACTCATAAATCATTGCCTCTCTTGTTATCCACTTTGGCCATGCGAACCATCTGCGAACGTTTTCGTTATTTTAAAGAACCAATCACTAGGTAAACACATACCTCTTTCAAATTATTGATAGTCTTATAATTTTTGAAGAGTGGAAAAAAAATCGAAATCTAGTATTCTGAGCGCTGTAATACAATACTTGCACACAACACGTAGATTTTGTTTCCACTCTTCAAGAATCTGTGTTACAACCAGTTACCTTTCGCATACTTTGGGCGGAAACTTACGAGAATGTCCGCTATAGTGAGAACTTCAATGTGTTTAGTCTTATATAGTTTACAATACTTGCACATTACAAGCAGTTCTTGTATTATGCGATTCTATGCTATAATCGATTCTCTTTTGCATCGTTAATGTTTATGCATCCTTCCCTTGTTGTCATACCTCAGCCTTCGGTGCGAGAACAAATACAACCTTGTTGAAATTTTCCTTTTAATAATGGACATGCCAAAAGTGTCAAAAGCCAAGCCTGCACGCCCATCCAACTTAGAGGCCGCGACCAACAGGGCTTAATATTACTGAAAGAATGACAGCGAGTGTTTACCCAGTGCTACAGGAGCAGAACGCTGATACATTCATTGAAATTAGATTTTACTTTACGTAAGGTTACATAGAGTATATTGTCATCGTCATCATCATCATTATCATCATTACAGCCCATAATTATCAACGCACATTCCCGTTACAATTGCTAGTGTTAAACAAGCGTATCCCTAATATCTGTGTGATATATCCCCATATCCCACCGCAGTGCGATGTAGGAGAACCCACACAATACAGACACATCGTTACCGTAAAGGAAGTTCTCCTTGCTAGTGTGAAAGCCCTGTAAATTTCCTTACATCCAATCGGCTTCAGTTAACACAAACACTCATTCAAATGATCTATTTCATGCAGAAATTGTATCATTCAAGGCCAAGTTAAGACGCAGCTCCGGGTAATGTTTTCGAGTGGCCTCGTCTTCAATTATTTAATTCAGTCACTCACTGTCCCCCCGAATTAGAGCCTTCGTCCATATCAAAGGGAAGTTGATTTCTACTCGCAATGGAAAGGAACCTTTCATGCAGCTCACTTAACTCGGAGATGAGAGAACTAGACAGCTGCCTCATAATACAAAGTAAACAAACGTACCATGACAGACTGTTAAACGGAAGAAACGTATATTTATACATTGTGGTATGCATGACGTGAGGCTTGTGGGATGTATATTGTAAGACTCAAGCATGTTAATGCACATGCGTTAAGAAATCCAGCCAGAAGGCTATTTATAAAACGAAGTGGAGATGAATTTAGGATCATCAATAAAAATCAAATCACTTCTCTGAGGGAAATTTGAATTCAGACCACCAGTATGGTGAATCAAAACCAATGCCACTGAACCAGGCCATCTAGCAATGGCATGATATTTCCCTCGAAAGTTTAAATGGTCGAGAGACATGAGCTATTACTGATTTCCATGTTTGATTAAAAACGGAACCTTTTGATGGAGTGGACCCATGACAATGGCGACTTTTTTTTTTGCATTGACTGAGCCAAACGTCCTAAAACCGACGTTCTTAGCAACCATATACACTGTCACACTTGAATCACAACATACTACATGTATTTACAAATTCACTTCAAGAAGTCTCTATTTCCTTAATTTGCGGTTCTATTTGGAAACTTTTGCAACCATTTAAGATCTTTCGCATTTCGTTTACGGCAAAGGCACACGCCAAGCTGAGATTTGCGCTTTGCCAAAAGTCAAAGAAACTTCGTGTAGTTAAACGCATTTCGAATCCATGCCCGTTAACTGCACGCATCGACCAATTTTTCAAAAGTTAGAGACATGTTAGAATCAGAGAATTTTCACGCTTTTATGATTGACAAACAGCCGCCTTCCGCTTCCCGTTTACCGTTTCACGTAACGCAATGCTAAATCTCTTTACTTTACATTTAAATAAAAATTCATTTTATCATTCAGCACGTAGTTTCGTTCTAAAGAAACTTAAGGCCCGGTATTGAAACGATGCCCAACTTAGACCGACCGCGGTTTTTTTTAACAGTCATTTTGCCAAAAGAACTTTCTTAAAGTGAGTTGCATTGTGTAGATAAATCCTTTTTTCCTTTGCGGTTGCCTTTTCTACATTGTTTTCGACAACGATCCGCCTTGATACATTACAATAGGCAAAGGTTTTGCTCATCCCTGGTTGGACTATGTTTGAATAATCAAACTTAAGAGTCACAATAAATTCGGAAATCCCCGAGTAGCACAATTTTTGCTCATTTCGTCGAAGGTGACGCAAATACAAAAAGATACACATTAAAAAAAATACACAAGACAATGCCAGATAAGAACTTTAATTTGTTTCGAAATAGTTTTAACTTTCCAACATTACATCATTACTGTTGTTACTTTAATTTAAAAATCACTTATTTTAAACTTTAGAGCGCTCATCGTCTAAATAATATGTAGCCAATCTAAATATGGATTATTTAGGTAATTAAGACCGTTCCCATGACGGTATTAGGCCATCCGTCTTTTTTGTATGTTAAGCAGGGAAAGTTGTATCCCGTTGTGCTATGGCCAGCTTAACATCACTGCCATAGAGCCTGGAAATAAGAAGATACAGTCTTAAGTTCTAATGCAGTAGTTGCCAAACTCAGATATAAGTAGAACATGTCCGTCCTTGAAATTTTTCGGGAATAGTTATTGGCAACTTCCCAATCAACATTTCTAAAATATTTCAGATTACTCACTTATTTTTCTAAGTTGACGGGGAAACTGGTATTCACCTTCAAAAAGAGTCGTTAGTACATTTCCAATTGCAAAAAAACTGTCCATTTATTACATTAAAGATGGAAAAAAAGTTCCGCCTTGTCATGAATGCATCTCAAAAAAGCGAAACTGACCTCGCTGAACGAAAAAAAAAAAAGAATGTCTCTTCAAAAATACAAATATTTTATGCTCAGTTGTCAAAATTGCCTGGTGTTTTACTGATAGGTTGATTGGCCCAAAAGCCCCGCAGTAGACTTCTGGCTTCGAATATTCAGCGCGTGCGTAATAGAAGCTTAACGGTGCAACATTGTTCGCCGACATTTGTTTGTGACATTGTTTCAGTCGCGGTTTGATACACAAAAATGCTAGTCAACATTCCTCAAACAAAGAAACGTTGGCAGGCGTCATCCAACACTATTGAAAACGAGTTGGTGTGTCGAAGAGCAATTAAATAAAACTTTCCTTGGGGTTTCTTAAATAGTTTAGAATTAATCGTTAACACTTACTTACGTTTTTTGTCGCAGCAAGTTTATGTAATCTTTGCAGTAGTAAAGTATGTTAAGACACTTGCAATATCACGCAAAGAAATTGCAGTGCTAATTTTCAATTGCATTGCAACTTCACTGCGACAAAAATTGCACCGAGCTGCTGCGACTCAAAATCGAAGATATAAAATGTCCTTTGCGCAGTTTGATCAGAAAAAAAAAATGGCGTGACCCTCCGCAATCACATGATGCTAAACCACAACCAATCAGGCCCTGTTCAATCGCATTTTCCCGTCCTTGGAATCGGCCACAATTAATTTCCTTAAACAGTTTATCACATTATTGAACTGATCGCTTAGGGCCGTTTTTAAGGCCAATGAAACTAACTAACTCCGACCGATATGGACATTGCTACCTATGACAGTTTTCATATTTAAAAAGTCCCCAACACAATG
>NC_090878.1:10997810-11000310 GCF_036669935.1 Montipora foliosa | reverse complement strand
TTTATACAACAACACTTACATGTCTGGTACACCCAGAAAGCATAGAGAAATTGAGCCAATGTTGGGTCAATTTAACAGCTGTTGTTGGGCCAATGTGATTTTATTCATTGGCTTCACATCAAAATGGCCAAGTTTGAAGCCCCTAGCATTAAATTGGCCAATGACTGACGTTCTAAGCATTAAGTTTGCTTTTAAACGTAGCGATTCCACCCTTGTTTAAAAACACTACGAAGAAGAATGAACGTTCCCTCCACATCTCTTATTTCGAATTTAAGTCTTCAATCCAAAAGATATTAAACTTTGTGTTGTAACATTACCTGCCATGATATCTGCCCTGAAAGTGGAACAACTTGTATGGCTTGGTCCTGGACTGTTCATATGCGTCCTGTTTTTTTCTCGTCAGATGCAAGGCCATGCAAGCCCACTTGTCCATCTTCAAGGTCCTGAAAGGGCGATAAGTTGTCAACTCCAGCTGTTTTTAGACGGAAGTGATTAGCAAAGTGGCTTAGAACAAGCAAGGAAACTTTCATATGCAGTAATTTTCTCTAAAGTAACAAAGACCTCGGATATTCTTGCTGCCATTGCTCTCTCTTTCCACAGCAAACATATTTTGCCTTTTTCTCTTCGCAGCTTAGTTTTTAAAGCATCGTTCAGGTTAAAACTTGCTGTAATTTGATTCACAAATGAGCTAGTAAAAGGCAAAATTGTCCACGTATTTTGAGATAACCACCTTATTATAGGAAATTAACAACGCACTTTATGAACGCGATTTTACAAAATTCGCGTTAATTTAATGTATCTTAATTAATGTCGATGTAAATTTAATGCACGCTATTTTACAACATTGTTATTTTAAAGCACCTTTGTCTCATTAGAAAACCTTATTAGTTCCTCACTAGATCCATTTGAGCAATCCTAAGAGCTAACTACTGTGAATGCTTCTTTTTCTCCATGATACATATGTATGTTGAGATTTTGTAAGTGCAGCAAATTCGTTTTACTGCAACAAACTGAGGCTTTGAAAGATCTTTTGAAGTGATAGCGTCTAGTTAGGCTTCAAAACAAAATTTTCGGCTGTAAAAAAAAAACTTAGAAACATCCGTGGACTTGTCTTCGAAGGTTTTATTTACGAAAGCCAAAACCCAGTTTGGCGTTCAGAAATGTAAAGTGCGAGTTCGCAGAATTATGAAAATCGCAGTAAGTAAAGCAAGATGCTCATTCACTTCGCGTACGAAAAATCACGATTCGCTCGCCGAAACATTTTCTTCTGGGGTTATCGTGAGGTCGACTTGTGGCAAGTCTAGATGCTCAGGATGCTTATCGAAAAATTCGCGTTAACTTAATGCATGCAAACCTAACTTTTGAAAAATTCGCGTTAATTTAGTGAAAAGTAAATTTTCATCGCGTTGTCAACGTGCATTGTTAATTTCCGATAATAAGGCATTTAAACTTGCTTGCTATGCTATATCCTTAAAACAAAAAAGCAAAGCACGTTTTGTGTAACGTCGTCAAGAATAGTATTTGTTAATGATAAGGTTTTGCCAAACGTAACAATATTAGCAAAAATCATGAGATAAAGATACTGATCTTGTCTGGAGGCTTACAGAGACTACAAATAAAATAATAATATGTTTTAACAGGATGACCATTTCAGTTACAAAAAACTGCTATTAACACGAGTCCTGTGAGCTTCCATCTTTCGATAGATCCTTCTCACTAGTTCAGCCTGAAACGAATTACCAATGTGTTTAGATGCAGTGTCGGTAGCTTTTTTAATTGAGGCTCAGATTAGCTGGTCAATATTTCGGTGGAGATCTACTCTGCGTTTTTTGATTGACGTTAGCTGGTTATCATCCTCAGAGACTGTGAAATGAAATCGAATAATTGTCAAGAGATGCATGTGCAGTGGCCTTTTGGGGTAAATGGGCCCTTTGCAGGTTAGTGATCAGATGGTTAAAAAAACCGCCATACGGAACGCAAATTGCGCATTGGGACATAATGTCTTTGTTTTAGAGGTCCCAGTGGGAAATTTGCTCTCTATTATATGCGGTTTTTGTACTTTGCGATCACAAGCCGTAAAGGGCCTATTAATTGAATCCATTTCAGCCAAGGATAACAGGGTTGAAATGAACTCAAAGCACACTTGCCGCGAAAACGATACCTGATACGTGAACGACGAAGGTGTTTCGCTTGCTCTCAATGGACCCAAACTTTAAGAAAGGCAAAACAATTTATCTTTCTTGATATTTCTCATTTATGATGGCAAAAGCAATTTGAAAATCTAACGTTTTGATTTCTCGTTAATCTCTTACTTTAAACAAAAAAATTTAATGCTTTGATCCAGTTGTGCAGACAGTTAACTATATGACAACGACGATAAAGATGATGATGATGACGACGACGATGACGATGACGATGAACATCGTGACGTCATGACGATGATAATGTTCGTGAGGTGATGACGATAATGATGATGATAATGACATTGACGACGAGACAA
>NC_090878.1:10982810-10992810 GCF_036669935.1 Montipora foliosa | reverse complement strand
ACCAACATGGCCGCCTTGTCACGTGTGTGAAAACCAAGAATATGGGGTCGTTTAAATAAAAACAAAAAGAACATTAAAAGTTTCAACAACAGTCTCTAATTTATTTTTTAAAGAAAGGTATTTGTTTTACATGAAACAAACAAAAAGGCAGCAGTTATGCCGACTGGACGATTAGAACATGACCTTTGTGATGTAAGCAATTATAATTTACAAGCGACCGTTCAAAACAAGTGTATTTGACAAAAGAATATCACCGATTCGAAACAGTGAATATGTTGAGCTTATTTACAGTTTCCTTACAGTTTAAAATGACGCAGCCTTTGCGCAAAATACAATGTTTCCCGCCGGAGGATTTTAATGTCAAGTTCGTGAAGTCTGCACAAACTTTGAATGGTGGAACTAACAAAGAAAGGATCCGCGAATTTCTCTGTCATAAATATGAGGGAAAAACAGGGAAGGAGAGCGTGTAATCACAAAGAGCTAGCAGTAAAAAAATACATGCAGATGTACACGAATCTCAAAAATTGCTTGGAAATTCGTTAAAGGACACTTGGTGCCACGAATCTCAAAAATTGCTTGGAAATTCGTTAAAGGACACTTCGTGCCACTAACAAAAATCTCGCGTCGATTTCCACCAACAGCTGCGGAGAAACAAAAGGTGCTTAAGTTCCACTTAGTCTTTACAACGAATTCAACGCTGCTCAAGCTAAACCTCGTGCGAGTCCAGCGATTCGTCTTTGATACCAAGTTCCTCTAGAAGCCGTTTCTCCATCTCTAAATACTCTTGATATTCCTGCAAAGACGAAAGTGAGAATTGTTTCATGGCAAAGCAGTGAACAGTCTCCAGAAATGGCTACCCGGGCAAAGACGGAGGGGGCGTCCAGAATTAGGAGAGGACCGGGGACAACGCAAGAAAAAAACAAGGCCACCAATGATCTGGATTTCTTGAAAATCTTTAATTATAGATTTCACCGAAGCTGAACCTGTATTGCCTAAACGAAAGGAAAATTTCCCTGTATTTGAAAAAGTCTCCGTTCACACGTGGCGTTTTCGAATCGTATTTGCCTATCCACACGAATACGCGACAAAAAGTTCGGAAAACCTAACCTCCACCCGCAGAGCATGCGCGCGCATGCGCTCTCTGTGGTAGCATGACCCTCTGAAGTCATCGTATTTAAAACCTCCGTTCGGGATTTGTTGAGCGAAGTTTTGAACATTTCAAATTTTAGTGTGGGGAAACGAAAAGCTTGACCTGACAACTGATGCGGTGCCGTTGCACAGGAACGCCAACACAATTTTGTTATTTTTCATCGCATAGCTAAAGGCGTCTGTACAACATAGCCAGCAATTATATATATTTACACAAAAGGCAGGGGAGTACCATGTACTTCCTCTTTATTTGCTCCATAAGCGTTTCTAGATCTACGTAAAAGCTAATTTTTACGATCTTGAATTACACATAAGCAATATTGAATGCAACAAAATTACGAAATGTGAAATCTTACTCAACGAATTATATCCTACACTCCAAATGACCCTTACATTAACTTTCGAGGTATTCGTGTTTTTCAACGTACATTCTTAATTTCTCTCTTTGTTCTAGCGGAAGTCTGTCTTCCGAGACGTCCGCATGCCTTCTGAAAGTCGTTTTCATCGACAAACGTTAAGTCCACTTCGTCCGCCATTATATGAACTTTTTTTCTTTTCTTTCAAACATCAGGTTTGCCTGCATGCGGACGTCTCGGAAGACAGAATTCCGCTAGAACAAAGACTTCCGCTCGTCTAAACAAGGGCTGGACCGGGAGCCTCCCTCTCTGTCCCCTCATTTTCTCTTGTTTAAAGAGAATTTCATTGGTAACAATAGTTCAAGATATCAGACGAAAAATTGCTCTTTTCGCCCAGAAAACTTCCCGGGATCGCGAAAAGAAGACTTGAAAACCCAAAACTTACCATTCGCTGTCGAGCGTCTAGATCTGCGTCAGATTCTGACCGTTTACCTTCCTACAATTCAAGGGAAAGTCGTTTTATCTCAACAATGAAGTCTTAACTGAAAGGGAGCCTCCACTCTTACTACAGAATAAGTTTAAGGAGATAATGTTCGAAAGTGTTTTAAAAATGCGTTTGTAACAGGAAAAACGAATTTTAGAATCACTTATTTTCACTTTTAAATTTCCTTGGCGCGGCCATCTTGAATAATTATGACGTTTTAAGCCTGGTTTTCACTAGCGACGCAGGGACATGCGCAAGCATAGGTAGTTTATGCTAAGAAATACGAACGTCGACAAAAGCATAAGCACACGCGTAAAATCCGACATTTTGTTCAAACGCTCAGACACAGGAAATCTGGAACGAGTGCTTTAAGGATGGTGGCGACTAATTCAAAGGTATTTTAGCCCCGGTTTATGATTGTGCGGGAAATGTAGATCATAACAAGTGTTATTGAAATCGAAAAAGAAAATTGGGGGTAACCACCCATTTTTCAAAGATAATTCATGAACAACATTTGTAAAAAGCTATAAAATACAAAGCCATGTATGGCGTTCTTTCTCAAATTGAAGCTTCATTTTCTCTGAAAAATGCATGGTTACCCCCAATTTTCTTTTTGGATACCAATGGTACTTACTGAGACCTACTTTCTCTGTACAATTTTAAATCGCGCAAAAATATCCTGTATTGGTAAGCATCACCGATAGGAAATCCGAGTATCTCGAGATGCGCAGAACGTATGCGCAGTAACAATAGTAGGCACCGTCCTTAATACAAGGTACAAACGTTGGCCGTGTAGCACCCTATATCTTAAACAGAGTTAACCAAATAGAGTGTAATAGGGTGGTCAGAGTTTTTCTCTGTCCTTGTGTGGGCCCATTTCCATCAGTAGGGCTAACGCTCACATGGTTCATATGGGATAGAAATCCAGCACTTCACATTACACTCTATTCGGTTAACCGTCCTTAATAGGCCATTTCCGAGTTCAAGTCTGCCAATTAAATGTTTTGCATTTTTGTTTATGTTCTGTTTTTACGTTTATTTTTCAAGGTCGTAAGAAAGTCGCTCTATCTGGTGGATAAGTCACAATCCGTTTGGCCGTCTGTTGGGAACTCATCTCACCTGTTGGCGTTTGCTTTCTTCTGCGTCCCGCTGTTTCTTTTCCTGTTCTCGTATTTTCATCCTCTCTTCCACAAACGCCAGGCGCTTCATTTCTCTCTCGAAGAAGTTCTCCATAGCTACTGCCTAAACGAAGAGACAATAAATGCGACGTGTCACATGTAACAGGTAAAGTATTAGACGTTAAAAATGTAGTAAAAAGAGTACCGAAGTGTGATGTCACAAAAAATAAATTTGTGAAATTATGGAGCGTCCTTAGAAAAGGGTCCTTGCCAAAAATCACCTCTTAATTGTAATTCCCAGCCGAAATATAAAGGATGAAAGTTTGATACTGCTCCATATAAATCTCTCTAATTTTGAGCTGGTTCCAAACTTAAGGAACCAGAACAAATTTTGAAGGGTTTGTATGGGATGCTATCAAACTTTGATCGCTTATATCTCATTGGGAATTGCAATTCAGAGCTAATTTTGGGTATAAGGGCATCATTTAGGATCCTCTATAAGAATATGACATCATATCCCATAATTTCAAAAAAATATATTTTTGTGACGTCATCACTTCGGTACTCTAATGTAGTTAAATGTAGTGTGCTGTTAAAACTGCACACTACATTTCGCTACGCCTGGCCCTGCGATGGTGGATTAGATGATAATGATAACGGTGACGATGATAATGATGAAGACGATTACGATAACGACGATGATGCCGATGACGATCATAACGACGATGATGATATCGATGATGACGATGACAATGATGATGACTGACGATGATGATTACGACGATTATGACGATGATGACGATAACAATGATGACGTGGTCGAAGATGATGACAATGATGACGTTGATGAAGATAACAATTATGATGATGACGATGACAATGATAACAATGATGATGTCGATGATCATGACAATGATGACGATGATGAAGATAAGAATTATGATGATGATGATGATGACGATAATGATGATGACGTCGATGATCATGACAATGATGACGACGATAACAATTATGATGATGATGACGATGACAACGATACGACGATGATGATGACGACGACGACGTTACGATGTTGACCTTGATGATGACGATGCCAATCATGAAGATGATAAAGATGATAATGATAACGATGATGATCGCTATGACAACGAAGACGATGACGATAATGACGACGATGATGCTGTCGATGATTATGATGGCGATAATGATGATGGCGACAAGACAGCATTGACGACACTGGTGAAACAACCGATGGTCAGAATACATATCAAAATATGATTTCGAAATATTCGAAGTTCAGATGTCAATAAAGATGATGATGATGACGATGCTTTCAAAACACAGAGATTTATTTTCGTGTTACGGTTAGAAAAAAAATGGCGATTAACACAGAACACAACAGCAACAGTTTTTTTTCTGAAAATACGATATTAACTTCACCTCATTAGATGATGGATGCCTGAGATTCCAAGGAACTTCCATGACATGTAATGTTCCAACACTATCACCAACAGCTAACAGTTGCTGTTTGCCTTTTACAACAAAATAAAACAAAACGGAACGTCAAGTCTGTTTACTATGCTGGTCAAAGTGGTGCTAACTTTTGATTCCGCGGGAGAAATCCTTAAGGGTTACCAGTCAAATGAAAATGTGTTAACGTTTGGGTCTTTGGATGAAATCCTAAAGTGTGACCATTCAAATGAAAGCTACTGAGCAGTACGTTTCTGCTGTGCTGTCTATTTCAAGGTGATTTTTACTTTACCTTTGAGCCTATGGCAGAGTGACACCTTAAAAGTATGACTTGATAAAAAATGATAATCAATACTTTGCACTGTGAATCAGCACCTCTCATAATAATTCCACATTTAGAGAGACAAACTTGCTTGAAACTTACTTGAAACCTGATGTGGTGCAATTGTTGTGATTGGAGAAGCTGTGACGTTCTGAGTTAGTGAAGGCTCGTGAGACCTGAACACAGATAAATATCAACGCAAACGCTTAGCAAAATCAGCTTAGATACCGAACGAGGGGCCCGTTTCTCAAATGCACCGAAACCTTTTCGAGGCTCCCCTCTCTATCTTTTCGGATAGGTTTCAATTCAACAAACTTCATAATCTTTTGGATTTTTTTTTAAAATCTTGCAGACACTTTAAAAGACCAGCTGATCAATACAAGGGGATGGCATTTTCGTAAACGGCTTTTCCAGCAAGAAAGGTTTTCCTGATTTTCAAGAAACGCGTCTTATGCAGACCTATAAAGATAGCTTCTTCGCTTTCTTTAACCAGCTACAATCTCTCGCGGCAGATAAAGGCTCTCTGTTTAAAAAATACATTTTTTAATTCTTACGCGATGAAAATAGACTTTGTTTTGGATAGGGGAGAGGTTTTCTTCGTTTTGCTCACCAGTTTTCCAGGTTACACTTGAAGAGAAATTTTCCATTGGTCTAAAAAAAATATATTTTTTAATTCTTACGCGATGAAAACAGACTTTGTTTTGGATAGTCTTGTCACATAGATCAGTGTAACACAAAACTTCAGTTTTTTAGGTCCTTCGGCCAGCAGAAAATGACGCATCGTTTGCAACAACGTCTAATTAAAAAAGAAAACCTTTTCGAAGTTCATAACGAGGGGAAGGTGCACCCTCTCCGCTCCACCCCCCTAGTTTTGTTTTGTCACCCAGCCCAGACCTGCCCCGTGCGCTTACAAAATGGTGTCAAATTATATGTGTTTCGCGATAACAGTATCTAACCACCATCAATAACACCAAGATTTATAGCAAGGACCTCACCTGTCAAGAAGGTCCCAACCGTCGACATTGCCATCTGTTTTCGTGATGAAAAATACCCCTGAAGATTCAAGAAGTCGAGTACGGGCTGGCTTAGGTTTTGGTGGTTTTCACGTGACGTCATCGCCACGATGTTGGTGGACGATAACTGAAAAACTGTTATTAGCTTCTTTTGTTCGTCCACCAGCAATTGTACAAATTTTACATAATTGCTATGAGTCTCTAGACATTTGGTTGAAAACCACCTTTCCGACAAAATTTTGGGAAAACTTCATAGCGTCCTGATAATAAGTATTTTTGTTACTATTAAAGACTCTATTTTACGGCAAGGTAGTGCAACTACGTATGTTGCTTGTGTTTTTATCACAAGTGTGAATAAGCCATTTGGGAAATAACACTTTAATCCCCATATCCACACTGAAGTTCTCCTTACTGATCTCTGTACATTACAAAAATAGTTTGGAGAATTTGTTAAAGGATCAAAGACGTTTCTCATGCATGACTTCGTAAATTCTTGAAACCTTTCCTGTTCATTTTGTAGAATAAAGTGGGAAGAAAATTGATGTTTTTCTCCTTTCGGACTTAAAGGATTAAAAGGCAACATCAGTAAAGCCAGGTAAATGCTAAGGGTTCGCATTCTTGCAGGCAGTGACGTGACTAACCCCTATATCTTCCATTTCCAGGGCTCGAAATTGCGACCAATACGGTCGCATTTGCGACAAAATGTTTCCCATTGCGACTAAAATATCTGGAGAAGTCGCAAATTTGCGACTTGTTGTCACCTTCGTTCTTTCGAAACAAAAAGGTTAGGTAGCGTAATTGTATAGTAATTTAGCTGCGATGTTACGTGCACAGCTCCATTCCTTCGATCATTCGCCATTTTCAGCAGTTTCTTTACACACAAGTATTGCGGGCTCATATTTTTTGCTAAACCGCTGACAACACAATGTAGCGCGGCGATTTTGCGACTAGAATTTGCGAAATTGCGACTAAATTTTCGTATCTTATCGCAAAATGCGACTGGATTTTTTCGTTAATTTCGAGCCCTGATTTCGAGGATTGAGTGCCGTTTTCGACGGCAAAAATGTAGATTCTCACGTGAGCAGGTCATTCAGATTTGCTCAGAAGTGCAGTCGATTAGTAGCACGCTGATGTTGACAATCGTCACAACGACAGTGCTCCCTAGTTTCATTAGGCTGATTTAGCAACAGAACGGGAACGTCAGTGGCGACGTCGCGCGCAGCAAAACTACCAATGAAAATTTAGAATAGAGAAGAAAAGAGTGGAGTCTACTCTATTCTGAATTCTCATTGGTGTTTTTTCTGCGCGCGCCGTCGCCACTGACGTTCCCGTTCTGTTGCTAAATCAGCCTATTATCACTTATGTTAACCCTTTAAGGCTCGAGGGGGCCTCATTGACGACTAAAATCGTCAGGCGTTAGACAGAGTAAATCTGTAAGTGGCCTTTGGTAGTTAGAGCAGTTTTCAATTGAGTGTCGTAAAACCAAAACCAAAGTAATTACTTTGGTCAATCAAAAAGGTCGGAGACAATCCAGTAAACCAATCAAAACTCGAAGTAATTACACGTAGCCGACACAAAGCGCGGGAAAGTGTGCCCGCGCAAGCCACGATTGGTTTTTGTTTCACTTCTGATTGGTTGAGAAAGTGGCGCGAGAACTTTGAACCAATCACTGAGTGAAGTTATCATAAACCAAAGTAATTCACTAATTACTTTCGACACTCAATTGAAAACCACTCTAAAAGGGTTAAGAAAGTATGAAGTAAGAGAGCGAGTCCCCCATATTTGGCCCTATTCCGATGAAAATTATTCGAAAACTATTGTTAGTTTCGTGTCATACTGCGTGGTAATTTCAAAGACGACACTTTTTTTATTGGTCAATAGCCCATTTCTGTGTTGCTGCATGTCTCAGTTTCAAAGCGAGTCCTGGTGCACAACCATTCAAATGGAAATTTGTTGCGTATTCTTATGCAAATCAAAACTCATTTCCCTTTCAATAGTTGAGCACCAAGCCTCACTTCGAAACCGAGACAAACTGCAACTCGGAAATGCCCCAATGGACAGGTGTGAAAGTGCACCGCGCTGTCATGGTAACAACTGACAAAAATAACTTTTGCAGCACGGAGGCGATCTAAAAATAGTTTTCAAATGATTATCATGGGACACAGGGATTCGCTCTCTTTCCTCATGTTCTCTCGCTTATGTCCAGAAATGTCACTAAGATAGCCCTATCCGCAAAACAACCCTCACCGGCTCTAATTCTTACTCTTTTGCTTTAAATTGCCACATTGCCACATTCGTGGCAGGCGAGCGCTCTCACCACTGCGCCACCCCTGCTCTCTACTCGTACTACACTTACTTAAAGGGCCTATACTAAAACCAGGAACACCGGAACACCCTAGAAGTAACCCAAAACCCTCAATTTGGCTAACCCTAGGCCTAAAAACCAACTTAAGCCTAGGGTTAGCCAAATTGAGGGTTTTGGGTTACTTCCAGGGTGTTCCAGGTGTTCCGGAGTGTTCCGGTGTTCCGAGCTGTTCCGGTGTTCCTGGTTTTAGTACATGCCTACTTAAAGTCGTTAACTTCAGTCGTACCTGGCCTAGACGGACTCCAGTGTCCTCTGGTAAGCCTCATCAGGTGACTAGCCGACTGAAGAAGCGGTCCACTCTAAAAAAAAAAAAAAACACACACACACACAAAAAAATAGGTACGCATGGCGTAGGTGCGGTAGTGCAGTAACTTGACACAATCTCAACCCCAGAGCTCTTCTCTTGACTGAAGGAGAGAAGAGCTCTGGGGAACCCTGAAACAAAGTGTCTCCTCATTGGTTCTCCTGAAGAACAATCAAAAGTGTCTCTAACTGGTGCATTCAAGGTAGCAAGAGGGGTGATCAGGCGCCGTAAGGTTCAAATAGCCAATTTTTGACTCTAAGAACCCTACGGCGCATGCTCTTTTACATATAGTTTCCCAGAGCATTGGGTCGATCCGAGGCTCTGGTGACGAGAATGCTTGACACAGGGCTTCATTCCATAACTGTCAACTAAGCTGCGTTTTGTTTTCCAGGACGTAATATGTAACTCTAAGAGTACATGATATTGTTTTGGTAGCGTAAATCATTATAGTGCCATGGTAGATGTCTTCGGTAAATAGGCCCCTGAGAAGACATTTAGCTACTAGTAAAATACTAAACCCAGAAAGATTGAAGAAAATAAATGAGACGCGAGAAACATTGGCCTCGAGGCTGACATGTTGATCATTTTCGAGTTCCCTTACAACTTCTTTTTCACCACAAGTTTGAGCGTGCACTCTGAGCGTCTGACAGCTTTCTAAGACAAACGTTCACTGAAGTTAATCCCTGTCCGGCGGGGTTGGTATTTGGATGGGTGACCTCAAACATGCGACTTGCCGTCAGAAACACAGGACCGAAACTTCTATTTTAACGCTCAAAATTGCGAACTAAATAAGGTACGGATTTTGTTAGCCTGCCTTATGCAAAACAACTATTAATGCAAAAGTACATAAATAATGATGCACAGTTTTAAGGAAGAGCACAAGGATGTTACCTTGCGTGTTACTGACAACTGTTTGCTGTAACCATTGTTTCTGCAAAGTCAAAAATTCTCTCTCCTAGACGAGGTTATTTATCACCAGGTAATTCCATCATTTTGGAAATAGAAACTGCTTTATTATTCATCAGCGTCACAAATTCTTGCCGATTTTGGGGCTCATTTGTTGAAATTCAAGCACGCTTGCAACAGACCTGTTTATTTTCGTGTTTCATCCAGTTATTTTCCGGTGCGGCTGTTAAATGACATTAGGATTTGAAAAGGCTTTTCAGCGTTGTTTTCACTCTCACCAAACACACAGGCGACTTCCGCTTCTCTATTTTTCATACAGATATAATTTTTTTAAAAGAAAAGTGGAGCGACAAATTGCGTGATTAAATTACAAGAGAAGAAAGAGGCTATCAGTGAAATTCATGCACGCGCTGCAGGCCTACAAATGTTACACTCACTCACTCACTCAGACAGCCTCGATGACAATAAGGGAATGCACTTAGTGCAGTACCTCAGAAACAGAGGACAAATTTG
>NC_090878.1:10957810-10977810 GCF_036669935.1 Montipora foliosa | reverse complement strand
CCTCACAAAGAATGGGGCGTGACACGACAAAGTGAGGCAATTCATGCACAGACACAAAACTTCATCTCAAAAAGTTTAATTAAACCACACCTACTTTTACAAATGTTACAAGGAATCCTCAGAGCAAACAATTTCAATCATGCATTATGACAAATCTTTGGTTACGTATTGATAATTGAGTTTCACAAAGCAATTAAAAAGTAAAAGTTGAAACATTATTTACAAACTATCTTGTCTTCCCCGAAGGGCAATTTCTCTTTGAACTACTTTCTTTACTTCCTCTAACACCACTTAGTGGTGTGGTTGTTTTCACTAACGGAAAATGTTCTGAAAATAAAGATCCAAATTTCACCTTAACTTTCCTGATTGGTTCATTTCAGTGAACAGTTAGACCTCTTGGAAAACAAGACATTTTTCAGTCTTTTTGTGATTGGTTAATTGAAAACCAAACTTCCTTTTCATTGGTTCGACATTTGGATCCGTAGATGACAGAAAATTTCCGAGTAGTTGAATCTCAACTCAGTATTTTTTGTTTTCCACCAAAGTATTTACAAGAAGAATCGTACGTTACTTGAATGACAGTCCTGTACTATTTTACGATGGACTTACGAAAACTACAACTTAAGCATAGAACCAAAGAGATTATTAGTACAAATTCAAGTTACTAGGCATTGAACAATCAAAGGTTCATTGGAAAGAAGTGAAAGGAGCTGAGATTTGAAATGCTTTAGAGAGAGACCATGGACACTTAAAAAAGCTTGTTTGGTGTACTAAATTGTTGTATGGACATTTTGTCTTGGTTAAGCTATTTTTGGTAAGCTGGATTTTAAATGAAACTCGCTTGTACATCACAATACATTAAATTTGTTTGAATTTGTTGCTTGTGTGTCGTTCATTCTTCGGTTACGTTTGAACCAATGTAATTTTGCTATTTAAAAAAACCTTTCACAAATCCAAACGGATGAAGTAAGCTTATTTTAACCTTCAACTTTTTTCGTATTTAGTTGCATGACTTCAACCTTTCAATTTCATATTATTAAGCTAACAAACAACGAAATTTAAACAAAGGGGAGTTTTCAGGGATTAAGTTTTTTTCAAAGCTAAACATTGCTAAATGCTCGGCTCCTTTATCAGTTAACTGGTTATAGTTTTGCACTTCCTTTGAACCCAATGAACCAAGATCATTCCAGCACAAATTCATACTTAAACTTCCAAAGCACTTTCTAAGAAATGCGAGACAGCAGCAAAGTCAACAGGCGCGAGTGAACACCAACTAAAATCTACCTCGTTAAACCCAATGTTCTGAATTTTCTTTTTTTCATTAATAATCATACAAACACTTACGTAAGTTCAGTGCTAGCTCTTTGTCTTCATGAGCTGACCAAGAGGTCAGTGTTTTTGGCTCTGGTAATTCGTTATCATCTATCAATTCCCGTTCGGATTTCTTCTCAATCGACATAGAAAGCAGTTTGACAAAAATGTTGCTGCTTGAGCTCTTTGTTTCTGGATCAGGCTCGAGTAATCCAGCCACAAACTGAAGCACCACATGCCATGCACCATCGTTGATGCGTTCTGAAACAAATATTTCAAGTTCTCTTTCACTAAAGGATTCTATCACATGTTTGGCAGCAAAGAACTCTCGAACTGTAAACTGCGTAAAGCAGCATTCGGCCTTCTGGTGCGGATCGCTAAAACGGCATTTGGCGTCTGGCACTTCGTGAAGAAGTCCACAATCTTCCAGTCCACTAACTTCGCTTGACTCAAAGAGCAATCTTCCTTGCTTTACTCCCTCAAAAGCAATTTTTCCCAGTCTCTTGAAAATCTCTTTGTGATCATCTGGGAGGTGGTTAAGCGGAAAGTGCATGTACTTTTTGAGACTCGGGTTAGTTCGACAGCTGATTTTGCTTAAAGAAGACAATTTGCTTTACAACCATCGTGTAAATATCGGTCATTCTTGTAGGGAGCAAGTTGTGAGCTGCATCACTGAAACTAATAATTTCCCACAGACGGGAACAGACAAGAAAGCAGTTCACTGGGATGTAGCACAATGAAAACAGGTTCATGTTCGACTTAATGTGTCCCCAAATTTTGTCCTTTGCGTCGCGATACCTTGTGTAAACTTTTCGACGTAATCTTCAATCTTTTCCGAAGTAAATGCGAGGATTTCGACTGTTCTATCAAATTTCATTTATTCAGCACAGGACCCTGCCATTGGTCTTGTTGCTGTGATCATAATTTTTTAGACCCCAAAGAAGTTCTTCCGATGGTATAGTTTGTTAAACAAAGCGGAAACGGGCATCTTCTCCTGGAATATAAGCCATTCTTGTAACATGTGTGGTCTTTTCTAGCGATATCCTCTTTCGCAGAATATTCATCGATCGACTCCGTCAAAAATAAAAGTACTTGGCTTGGGTTTTTGGACGACAAAATCCCACACAGCTTCATCCAAGTGCTCAAATGTTTCTGTATTAGCCAACAATTCACGGAGACTAAGCACCAGATTGCTTGTAAAGCGTCTGAATTTCATAACGAACACAACAACAACGTTTGTTTTGTCGTCTTGATGGCCATTGAACGCTTCACCAGATGCCCACATTCGAGCAATCATCATGCTCAGTAATGTCTTTCCTATGCCAGAACTTCCAACAACAAGGACATTCTTGTGCTGTTTGACTGTCTATAAGATCCTCCGGCCTCAAACAACTCGCACGGGTATTGTTTACGCCGTTCGCTTCCGTCGTTCGCAAAGACATCATGTCAGTTCTGCCTTCATGCATTGCCACATTGACATAAATTTGATCAGTTTTTAGATCATTGGGTTTCGGGCCTTCGCCTGGGTTTCGTTGAAAAGGTTGTCTAAGGTCATAAAGTTGCTCTGTGGAAGTTAAGTAATCATCCTTCATTTTGTTTCAACGGCTTCTGTCAGTTCAAGTTGATCTCGAGCGAGTTCTGAGTGTTCCAAAGGCATTCCACCTTCCGCTTCGCCCGTATTAAGTGATGAAGGAGCATCTTGGTTACTGACGGCTTCCTGCACTGCAGGTTCACATCTACTTTCTACATTAGTTAACGGTATTTCTTCTTCTTCTTGAGGTGTTTCGTGTTTTTTTTGATCCGACTTCGATCTCAAATGATCAACGTAAAACTGGCGATTGTCCATAAAGTTTTTTCCTCTCCTAGCTCGTGATAAGATCCAGACAATCTCCACGAAAGCAAAAAATGCGAAAATGCCGTTAACCACTGCCACAGCACTGATCCAGAAATTCTTAATCGTTGCTCTCTCAGTGATACATTTTGATTGCGTCCCGTTCGGAAACAGATCCTCCGTATCATTACCTTCTTTAAAAAGACAGTTAAAATCTGTGGGAAAATGCCTGGGATAAAGTAGGTCCGTCTCCAAGAAGACAATGAAAATGATTCCCAGAGCAAATTTTGCGGCAAGTTGAGATAAATTCGCGCCGAAAAGCCAACGGCTTCGTCTTGGATTTCTCTGCTCTCGTTCGGCATCTTGGTGATCTCGCTCGAGTCTGTTAACTGTTGAGTCGACGCTCTGAGAGTATACGAGGGACACAATGGAAATCGACAAGAAATTAATCATGATCAAAGCATAGGGAGGAACGTTGAGTCTGTTGAATCGCATTTGGTACTGGTTGAAGCACTTTATTCGGATGTAATCTTCGTTGATGTCGGTTTTCACATCGCAACGGAAATGGAATCTTGGTTCATTGATTTCCATCTCTAAGAATATCACAGTCGCTGCCACACCAAGAACAACCCAAAGCAACACTACTACAAAACTTAGGTTGTTAAAAGTTTTGGGAGTAAACTGCTCTTTTAAACCCATTTCTACGGCGCTATTTCAGTCTTGTTTGATCGTTGTCAAGTTTGTTTCTGATCTGGGTGCGGTGGAAGCAGTAGACGCGACGTTTTAAGTCCAAGATTGACAGCAAAGGATTTAATTAACTTTCTAAATAAGGCATGGCTTGGCACTCTGTCATTGGGCATTGAAAATGTTCAATGACCCGCACTAACCGCACTCTGCGAGCTAAAAACAAAACTAGTTTCCAAGGCGTCAGTCATGAAATATCTAATCAGAGCGACAAAAAAGGATTTGGAACAAAGTCAGTAGTGGATATTTTGAAAGTTAAAGTAACTAATAAAACAATTTTTAATGTACTGTATGTTTTCAACAAAATGTCACGTACCCCCGCCCCCTTCGGTCCGACTAATCATGGTAATGATATAAATAGTATTAACAGATCACCAAAAAATCAAATTCTTAGAAAACGCTAGGTAATAAACGTCAATTTTTCATTCTGGTTAAAGGGCAGCGTAATTATCGGCTACATGAGTAAAACCTTAAACGCTTCTGGATCACTTGCGATATCGCTTGTCGATAACTTGCGATATTTTTGATCGTTCTAAAGATCTCCTTACTGTCTTCTACCCTCAGGCCGAATAAATACCAAATACCGTTATTGACCCGTAGTAACCTTCGCCAGGTAAAAGCAAATTTAAACTAGTCGCCAAGGCATCAATGAAACATCGAATCAACGTGAGAAAGAAGAACTTGAAGTTTCGAAACAAAGTTGGTAGTGAGTCATCTTCGAAGTTGAAATAACTAATAAAATAGTCTTCACTAGTTTTTCTGTTTTTAACAAAATGCAAGCTCCCTTCACTCCGACTCTTGTGATTATACTAGTCACTACAAAGGTTAAATTCTTAGAAAGAGCTAGAAAAACAAAATTACCACATCGCCGACCTATTCTTAATGAAAATGTGTTTTTTTTTCCAAAAACCGAATCGAGTCACTCAATCATCGACTGAATGCCTTTGACACTTGTAGACTACCTCAAGATATTGGTCGTGAAGTTTACTTCTACCGCTCTTTTTACGGTCTTTACCCTCTGGCCGAATACCAAATCATGTTGTTCCGTCTCTGAGAACATCTTGGTGTTAACTTTCAACTAGACCCTCCGTGAGGGTACACTGGGTTGCCTGTGGTACGTGCAGCCCGGAGGTGGGGGGGGGGGGGGACTCCCATATGGAACACACGGGGATGCTAGTCGGAAATTTTAAATTTAACCCCTGAAGGAGACCATCTGGGCGTGGCTCAAGCTTTTTGTGACTCCTAAAGGAGACCAATCTGGGCGTGACTTAAGCAAATTTTGACCTTGGCGGCTTAAAATATTGGCGCTTTGCCCGAAACACCCTAAGCGAGACCAAAATCCAAAATTTACACCCCTAAGCGAGACGACGAGCATCCCCGTCTGTTTCATATGGGAGTACCCCCCCCCCCCCCCCCCGGGCTTGCAAAAACTAACCAAAAGGTAATTAACAGGTCCTCACACGTTCGTACGACGAAACAGATCCTTTTCTGAGGTTAAAAACCTGGCTACTGGCCTAACTCTTCTTCCTACTTTCCCAACCGCGAGAAAACCGCGGTAAATCAGCCATCGCCAAAAAATGTTTTTTTTTTCTCAAAAAATATTTAAGTTAGGGGGAAAAAATACATCATTTTAAAGCTAAGAAAATAAGCTTTCCAACAGCATATAACTTATTTACAGAAAACTGAAACATTTTATAAAAGCGAAAGTTGAACGAAAAAATTTAAGAAAAATAACAGTAAAATATGTTTTCTAGGCAAAATTTGGTCATTTTAGCGTTGATTACGAATTTTTGGATGCAAAACTAATATTTTCTGCAATTTATCTGCCTTCTTGGACATAAATTCGACCGAAAACTGATAAGGCACGAATATTTTTAGATTTTTAGGAATAATAGATAACGTGGTTCAATGCGTAATGTGATAATGCGATAAAAGTGTCAAATTTGCGACCCATTGCTAACGGCAACGGAAGCGATCGCATTACGAATAATTAACCTCTGTTGCCAAAAACCACTCAAATAACCGGTCAGTGTAAAACGCAGACTGCAGACTGCAGACCAGGGATAAAATGCAGACTGAGGGTAAAATGCAGACTGCAGACTGTGGGTTAGTAAAATAATAATAAAAAAAGAGTTATAAGAGTGTTAGTAGCCGTTTGTACTTTCACACTGAAACCCCAACACAGCTCCCATCGCTTTGGTTGCCCCACCGCATGTTTTATCGAACTCTGTAAGAATTGAAGCTGTTTGAATCCTTGTTGTTGTTTGAAAAAGGACAGTTTCGTTAAGTGAGTTGCTTTTAGGCAAAGAAGTCACCACCCCGTAATTCATATGCCCAAGATACCGGGTTTTTGTAAGTTTCTTTTTCTGTCAAGTGTGATAAAGTTTGACAATGAAATGAGCGAAGTCAAAACAAAGATCACAATCGCCCAACTCTTGTTTATGCAAAGTCAAAATTTACTCTCCAAGACGTGTACGACGTGATTTATCACCAGGTAATTCCATCATTTTGGAAATAGCAGCTACTTTATTATTCATCTGCGTCACAAGTTTTCACTGATTTTGGGGCTCATTTTGTTGAAACTCAAGCACGCTTCCAACAGGCCTGTGAACCCTTCCTGCTTACAGAGCAATACTAAAAAACTTCTCCCATATCACATTTGAACCTTAAGCTCGAAAATTCAATACACAACATGATATTATAATTCACAAAGGCAGAAAATACCACAGAATCCTTTTCCAGCGAAAATTTTATTGAAACAAACAACATATTTGCTCTTAGAGGCGAAAACCTCTTCCTATTTGATTGCGTGCGTGAAGACAAGAAACTCAATTGTGTCAAATTACCATGTATTTCAGGTAAATACTGCTCACTTTGATTTCGTCTCGACGGGCGATAGATTGTTGTCGAAGTCCAGTACTCGTCGCTTTTGAGATTCATGCCTAGTTTATCCAACTGACTTTCCATTATTGAGCTCCATAAGGGTATATTTTGTTTAAGGATCCACTAAAACGCCATTCGCGTTGCATGACTTTCGACGCCATTGCAGGCTAAGTTAATGATTCTACTGTGTCCACAAGAGAAATCTACGCAGTTCCACTACCCTCTCGATCCTAAGAAAATACGCGCAGAAGGCTCTATACACAAAGACACTACTTACCAGGGGAGTGACAGGCAAGACTTTTACCGACACGGAAAAAAAAAAAAAAAAAAAAAAGAAAAAAAAAAAAAAAAGAAAACAAACAAACTAAACGTAGACCTCGACTGGGTTTGCCTTATAAGGCAACCCAGTAATAACTAAAGTAATCTGATCCTTTCATATGCAGTGTTGTCCAAGTTCTGATGGACACCTGGGCAAGTTCACTTGTATTGCTAATTATGGGCCGCAGTTAACAACAAGAATACAAGATTTTGAAATAGTTCACACATATTTAAGTTGGTTGATAAGAAATGGCTTTACAAATTCAATAGATATCATTAAGACTTTTGAAAAGAGCTCTAAAAAATCACTGCCAAAATTTTATCTTGTTTTCATGATGAAGTTGCTAATTGTGGATCCAAAACAATTCTTTAATGAGACTTCACAGCCACGAAGGGCATGCTATCCTTTTACATGTATATTTGACCGTTTTTGTCAGTAATGATGGATTACCATAAAGTTGAGAGGTTTAATATGTCACAATATTATTTGGCCTCAGGGAGATCGCTAGGATCACGCGATCATCCCGTTAAAATAAAAATCATAAATAAATATATGCGGTATTAACATAGCGCTTTCTGTCTGTCGATCTCAAATAGCTCTACTACGATTTTTCGGGGACATATTTTGTTGTCATATGGTGTTTTTTTTAATTGGATAAGAAGTAGGAGTTTTTATAGGTGCTCTCAGATAAGAACGAGCTTCACATGAGAAAAACAATGAAAGGAACTATAAATACATCGAAAAGCTGATTCCCACAAGGGGCGAGTTGCTATACAAAAAAATAAAAAGATCAAATGTAATAAATCTATTTACAATTAGTTGAAGATTTTGCCAGCTAATAATCCCATTTACTATATGTATTTTGACATTCTCTAACGTAAAAAACGAGAAATAATAATGCTTCATGCCTTAAAGACGGTTTTCACGTGACGTCATCGCCGCCATGTTGGCAGACGAAAACAAAGATCTCACATTAGCGTCTTTTGTTCGTCCACCAGAAGTCGTACGTTTCTATATTGTTATTGGTGTCTCTGGAGATTGGTTATCTGCTCCAATTTCTGCTGTTCTCTTCTGTGATGCGGACCAGTTCAGCAAAACAAAGAGAGCGACGAGGCCTCTTTATTGATCACAAAACAAAAACTATTTCATTAACGTGTTTAATGATCCTTGCCAGTCAAGTCAACCGATAATATGCTGTATAAAATTGAGAACTCATTCACAGCATCAGTCACTCCCGATTTATGAGAAAATTAGCTTTGAGCTTATAAATGCTAAAGCTGTAAATGTAGAAATAAACTTAACGTTCCTCTTCGTGCAGTTTTCCTCGTCTTTTCTGTGCAATCGCAGCGCAAACTGTGTCCGTTCTAGACGGGTTTGTTGCCTTGCGAATTTTTACGATGTCGTTAGTTGTTATTTCCACTCATAAAGAGAAGAAAGGGTGGTGACTCGCGGCGATCTCGTCATCTCTCGCATCACAAGGCAACGATCCGAATCTCCATAAAAAAACCACAGCCTTAATTAAGGACAGATAAATTTCCACTCCGGGATCGCACCGCGATTTTTGATGGATAAATTCCAAATAACGTTCGGGTTTTTATAATCTATGCGCTCGCCTCTTTGTGTGGCTACGGCCCGGTTATAGCTTGATGGCGATCATAACAACAAAACCTTTATTTCATCTCGAATTTAAAGTGCCTATATTTCTGACAAGTAGACATCGTAAAGGAAAAAAATAGGTGCGCAATGCGTACGTAAACTTGACACAGGGCGTCATTCCATAACTGTCAACTGGGCTGCGTTTTGCTTTGCAGGACGTAAAATATAGCTCTAATACTACATGATCTTGTTTTGGTATCGTAAATCATTATAGTGCCATGGTAGATGTCTTCGGTAAATAGCCACCTAAGAAGACATGTAGTTACTAGTAAAATACTAAACACAGAAAGATTCAAGGAAATAAATGAGAATCGAGAAACATTGGCTTCGAGGTTGACATGTTGGTCATTTTCAAGTTCCCTGACCACTTATTTTTTACCACAAGTTTGAGCGTACACTCTGAGCGTCTGACAGCTTTCTTAGACAAAAGTTCACTGAAATTAATCCCTGTCCGGCGGGGTTAGTATTTGGATGGGTGACCTCAAACATACGACTTGCCGTCAGAAACACAGGACCGAAAATTCTATTTTAACGCTCAAAATTGCGAACTAAGAAAGGTACAAATTTTGTAAGCCTGCCTTATGCAAAACAACTATCGATGTAAAAGCACATAAATAATGATGTACAATTTTAAGGAAGAGCACAAGGACGTTTTTGAGAGTGTCGATCGAGAAGCAACAAAATTTGTGACATGAAAACAGCATAAATTTTGTGCCGCGAATGTAAAAAGTTGCCATCAGCAAAAAAACATTTTGAGAGATTTTCGCTACGTTCAATTTTTATATAGCGAAGATATCGTTGATGTCACCTACTGTCATTAATGTGTCAACCACAGCCTGATTGGCTGTGGCAACAAAAGGTCTATTGTTTCTGTGGTTTGTACATTTGAATAACAAAAGCAATGTTTGAAAACAGATACCTTTCCTATTGTACTTTTGGCTGCACAAATAAATCGCAAAAGAGAAAGGAACACCGATTTCAGCTACCGCTTGTGATCAAGTTACCTTGCGTGTTACTAACAACTGTTTGCTGTAACCATTGTTTTTGCAAAGTCAAAAATTCTCTCTCCTAGACTAGGTTATTTATCACCAGGTAATTCCATCGTTTTGGAAATAGAAACTGCTTTATTATTCATCAGCGTCACAAATTCGTGCCGATTTTGGGGTTCTTCATTTGTTGAAATTCAAGCACGCTTGCAACGGACCTATTTATTTTCGTGTTCACCCAGTTATTTTCCGGTGCGGCTGTTAAATGACACGGGGATTTGAAAAGGTTTTTCAGCGTTGTTTTCCCTCTCACCAAACACTTCCGCTTCTCCATTTTTCATACAGATATAATTTTGTTAAAAGAAAAGTGAAGCGACAAATTGCGTGAATAAATTACAATGTCAGGTGCGGCGGAGCCGGGGGGCTGGGGGGACTTTGAGACTCGATGACTAAAAGATTTCGACAGATGTGAAAACTAAGTTGCGATTTTTTAATGTTTCGTTTAATTCAGAAGAGCTCACCTTTTCTATTATTACTGGGCAAAATTTTTGACCACAGCGTCGTGGGAATTTCAACACAAACAAGCTGATAAAATCTAAATTTTTTGCTGATCGATCGCAATAATAAAGATCGATAAAAATAGTTTTCTACTGTTTTTCTTTTGGTTGCGAGGAAAATTACTGTTGAATGTTTTTTAATGCAAGCAGAGAAGTTGACCCGGTCTTTGAGAATAAAACATATTATGATCGATTGGTGATTTTGTTTCTTGTTCATTTGACCTGCAGAGTGTCTGTGGAATGTGAGCTTGCGTTACGGTCTCGGTAAACGCGAAAAGAGTGAATTCAAGAATTTAAATATGTCCGTTAATTTGACAATAACGTACTCAAACAGTTTTCATTCTTCTTTCATTAAGAAATTAAGAAAGGAAAAAGGCGACAAGTGGGCCGCAAACAAACATCAGTCCGTGCATTAGTTTTGTAATTCATGCACGCGCTGCAGGCCTACAAATCTTACACCCACTCACTCAGTCACTTACTCAGGCAGCCCCGATGACAATATGGGAGTGCACTTATACTAAGTGACGCAAAATAGGTCGGGATGCAGCTGTTATAAAGGTTCTGGTGATCGGTTTAGGAAACAAAACAGCAAGAGCCCATGACTAGAAACGCACAACTTCACCGTATTTGTGGAACGGCATTTTTAACGACCGATTTATTTTTAGATTGATCTTCCCGCGAAACTAGACCCTTCCAGCTAATCAAAAGTCTTGCAAAATTATTACCCTTGGGATTGAGAAAGCTCACTCGGGCATGCCAAATCTTATTTAAGAAGAGTTAGTTATTAGAGTTAGCTCGACTTTGAGTGGTTTTCAATTGAGTGTCGAAAGTAATTAGAGAATTACTTTGGTTTTGCATTATTTCACTCAGTGATTGGTTCAAAGTTCTCGCGCCACTTTTTCAACCAATCAGAAGTGAGACAAAAACCAATCGTGGCGCGCGCGTACACATTTTCCCGCGCTTTGTGTCGGCTACGTGTAATTAATGCGAGTTTTGATTGGTTTACTGGCATGGTTCTATCTAGGATTTATCGTTTGGGGGAGAAGTCCCGAGTGGCCGAAGGCCACGAGCTTCCTAGGGGGGGTCCGGGGGCATGCTCCCCAGGAAATTTTTTGAAATGAATATGCGCTGAGATGCAATCTGGTGCATTTTGAGACACAATTTTGAGAAATGTTACAGTAGCATTTTATTTTATTTTTTTGTCGTGATCACGTTCTGACAATGTTAAACTGAGCTCCGATATTTGCTAACGTGAACAGAAGAGTTACCCGACACGTCTAATTCCACAAATATTTATACATACTCGTTGACTTGTTAGTACGTGAATAAAATAAATAAACTCAACAACGGCACTTCCCCATTTCTTACCAATGCTCGTAACTACTGCAAAATTCTGGATAACTGTAAACCTGTAAATAAAAACTGACCGCGGTAGATGCGACTGTTAACTGACAATGCGTCTAATCGAGTGTGAAAAATACTGGTAAACAAATCATGGCAATTGATCTTTGGAAAATCTCCCTGATCAATTCAGGATCTAAATGTACTTTCCTTCTTTAAAAAGTTGAATTGAAATTGAATTGAATTACAAAGCCAGTTTGCGCTTCTTTACACTTTTGTAATGATCAACCACTGACTCCAGGACGTAATCTGACAACTGGTCAGGACCTTCGATGCAAATGCGCATAGTGTGTTTAAGTGCATCCGCACCGAGCCTAATGCGTGGCCTTGTTTTAATTAGCTTCAGGGCGATGAAGGAACGCTCAACAGTGGCTGTTGTCACCGGTAATACATTTACAATCGCAGCTACCTTTGCCAAGTTCATGTGCACTGATCTCGTTGCGTCTGGATGATTTTTCCGGTATAGTTACTTATATACTGTAATGACAACAATATTTTTGGGGGGGAAGCTGGGCATTTTGGGGGGGAAGCTTCTACCCCTCAAATACCCTAGATAGAACCCTGACTGGATTGTCTCCGTCCTTTTTGATTGGCCAAAGTAATTACTTTGGTTTTGGTTTTACGACAATCATTTGAAAACCGCTCTATGAAAATGCCGTTACATAGACCTTGTATTGTTATTGATGGCTCCTGGCTATATGAGCTCCTGGAAACGTGTTATAAAATACACAGAAGAGCTGCATCCTATGAATTTCAACCGATGGATTTAGAAGTTGTAGAGGGATGCGTGGTACGTCTAGAAAACCGAGCCTCTAAAGAAATCTAGCCATCGACTTTACACAACCATGTGTATAGAAGGGGGTAGTTTCTAAAGAAACTGTGGTGCTGCGTCGGTGGGGAAGTAGTATACAAAAATCTGGTTTTATCAACGGAGTTGACAATGTAAATTGGCCACCGTACAGAGATTCTAAAAGCTGACGTTTTGAGCGTTAGCCCTTCGTCAGAGCGATGTGTATAGACCCTACCTCAAAGTCATGGACGACTCGAGAGATCTGGGGCTGGGTTTGTGAAAATCCTACGTCATGTACGGAAGAAGGAAAGGGGATTTGAGGGTCGTAATGACGTCAACACAGGCGCTCCGACTTTAAAGTTCTCCGGGGTTCACCTATGCAATTTGTCTTCGGTGGTCCTATGCCCAGGGACAAGGAGCCGTAACTTTACTGTGACTCGAAAAAACAAGGTTATAAGACAGCCAATAGCAAGCTTTAAAATGTTGTGTGACCCAATAATTTGCCCAATCATAGCACGCTCAACGTCTGAAAGAAAATATCTAGTCATACGTAAGGAAAGGATAAATATAAAGATGGACAATATACCGTGACTCCTTCCTTCCAAATAGCGAATGTCCATCCTCCAACAGTGAGGATGATGTCTCGAAAGAATGGTGACCTCTGCAGGGTGGCAATGGGACCATCATGAGCTGCCCAGACTTGCTCAGGCCGAGGAGCTGAAAAACAGGACATAAGCAACGCATCAACGACACCTACTGATAATTAATACTGATAACAACTGATAATTAATACTGATAATTACGCCTCTCAGTGGATGATTGTTTTAAAATTGTTTTTCTCATTCATTCAGCACACTTGGTCGAATTTGTCATTCAGGGCCCGGTTGTTCAAAAGCCGATTAACGCTAATCCCAGATCAAAAATTAACCCAGGAGTTTATTTCTCTACTCCCAAATGCTGTTCAACGCTGATATTCGGCAAGACTTTACAATAGAAAAAGTCAATAGAAAAAGTTTTTTTCCGAGTATCCCCGAGACACCATCGAAATCATGTATCATGGCCTGGCTCCCACGAGTCTCCTACAGCTCACTGCTTGAGCATCCGAAGTAGTAATCGGAAGGTCGTAGGTTCGACTCCTGCAAAGGAGCACTCGGATTTTTTTCCGAATATCCCCGAGACACTATCGAAATCATGGATCATGGCCTGGCTCCCACGAGTCTCCTACAGTTCACTGCTTGAGCATCCGAACTAGTCATCGGAAGGTGGTCGGTTCGACTCCTGCAAAGGAGCACTCGGGTTTCTCGCGAGGATCCCCTATTCACCATAAAAATAAAATATATGTCTTCATTTCATTTACTAGGGTTAAACTTTGTCACCAGGCCCTAGTTGTTCAAAGGATTGTTTGGGTTATCCACTGGATAAATCACTATCCACTGGATAACTCAATTGGCCATTTCCGAGTTCATGTCTGCCTCCTCTTCAAAGCGAATCTAAGTGCGGACTTTTTGTGATAGTAATTAGTTCTACTTTAAATATGAATGAAAACTAATCTTCACAAGAAAAACTTCGCACTTAGACTCGCTTTGAAGAGGAGGCAGACACGAACTCGGAAATGGCCTATTAGGTTTGCTAGTGTTCATCCGCTGAATGGTGATTAATCCGGTGGATCGTGTCATCCACCTTTTGCGGAACAACCGAGGCCTGCGTCATAACGATATAGTGAAAATGCACTATTTCCTTCTGCAATTTCCGTCTTTGAAGTATAGCACCTGAACCTAGGGCGCTTTCCTTTTGTCAGAACTGGCCATCCAGACCCGTCGGTTTGCAAAGAAAATGCAACAATTTGAAAGAACACTTGAATGATAATCGCGCATTCTTCTGGAGGAGTATGTATCCTGTTTGAAGTGTGTTAATTTGAAGGAGTTGTAGAGTTAGTCCTTCCAAATGCCCTAGTTTAAAATGACCTAGCTCCCGTACCTAGTTCCCAGGGTCTCTCTGTCGATGACGACAATGGAGACCCTGGGAACGAGTTTGCTAGCTCCCATGAGTTCTATAGCTCAGTAACCGGAAACTCGTAGGTCGATGGTTTTCTTTTTCAAATTGTCTTGGCACTACAACATTTGTCTTGCCAAGTATTTTTTCACTATTAGAGACTATTAGATAAAAAAGTATGGGAGAAATTACTGTCCTCGGACTTGCGAAATCATCCTTCCTTGGTTTCTGTCTGTGCCTCAAAACCGTCGAGAGCTTAAACTCCGTAATATTACGAGTCCCTAACAACCATTATTATATGACTAGCTCCGTGAGCGGGCAAAATGAACCAAATCCCGCGCTGTGATTGGCTACCCGAGCGGGCAAGACGGAGCTATAGTGCTCGCCAGGGATTACTCGCTTGGTCTCGCTAGATGAAAGATCAGTTTTTGGTGTTTTATCCCATATAATAAATCCTTTATTGACCAAGCTTGTTCGGTCAAGATGGCTGGATATTGGCATCGTTCTTTTTTTGTGTGTTTTATGGACCTCGACCATAAACACGCAAAAAAAGAACTTGGCCCATATCCAGCCATTTTGACCACACGCTTGGTCAATAGCCCATATTTATTTACAGCCAACAAAGATAATTTGCGTTTTTTTTTTGTCAAGTAATACTTACTGACAATCTTTCCACTGTCTGTATCTTTCTCGGGTTTCCAATCCATGTACACAAGGTCACCCTCCTAGAATCAAACCAAAGTCCCAACTTATTGATTTAGAAGACAAGCTGCTGCTTTTCTACTCCACCAAAATCTCTTAAGGAATCCTGTAATAATCTCTCTGGCACACAAAAGTCAATGATTGAAGGGGACTCGAAGCCGATAGCCATATGATTGCACTGCAATACTCGGTCACCTGAGCTATCAAGCCATATTATTATGAGAGCTCGTCAGGTTCGAGTTCGTACTATATCTCGTACGAGCTTAGCGAAGTCCCTTTTTCAGGCTTCATAGTTTGCAGCTGCCTAAATCGCTCGGTTTCAAGTGCGTTAATCATTTCCGCTGAGCGTCGTTATACAATCCGCATTAATTTTCAAGTAATATATGATTCCTTTGCAACTTTTTGAGTTGTACTCTCAGCTGCGACAATCCCTCTCTGTTAGAGTCGAATGCCCTCTTCCGGGGGTGGGGACCTGGTATATGAAGGGGTGGGGATATTCATCGGAAATTTTGAATTAAACCCCTAAAGGAGACCAATCTCGGTGTGGCCCTGGCTTTTTTGACCCCAAAAGAGACCAGATTTAAAACACATTAAATATACAAGTCATGTTTAAATTTCTTCAAGTGCAATCCCTAAAAAAAACCTTCACTGCTACATGTGATGGCGTTTTTGCCCAGAACACCCTAAGTGAGACCAAAATCCGAAATTTACACCCCTAAGCGAGACGAGGAGCATTTCCGCCTCTTTCATATGGGAGTTCCCCCACCCTCCCCTGGGGTGCTCTCTTGTGTTTGAACAGGCCATTTTTGAAAATACCATAACACTCTTTGTTTGTCCCTCCAAAATCTCCGTTAGCATTGTTTCAAGTTTCTCTTGGCGCTTCCTATGGTCCAAGAGAAAATAAAAACAATCCGTAAGCAGTTTTCGATTTCTCTTGGGACATGAAGGAGAAATCGAAAACAATGATTATTATGGAATTTACGAAAAGAGAGAATGCAAAATCTGGAGGGCCAAACGAAGAGTATTTTCGAAAGTGGCCTATTTGAATTAAAATAAGAAACCCGTTCCCATTCACTATTTGAACTCCAGAATGGACAATACCATAGTTTAAAACATAAGGTTGTTTGATTCAGTCAATCACCTCAGTGCCAACATAAAACTTAGAGCTGACGTTCTCCAACAGCTTGCCTTGATCCCTTCCCTTGGCCAAACTGGTCGATAAATTGGACATTCCAGCCGATTCTCTGTCTTCCGTTGGTTTGGCTATTGAGAAATAAGTACAAGAAGACGTTTACACTTCGGACACTCTTAACCATGTTTCTTTCAAGTTTGTCCTCTGTTAATTTTCTTTCAGATTATTTAAAATGGGGTTCCTGTGAACTAGCTTGATAGCTAAGTGCGCTTCCGCTATAAAGAAGGCATTTACAGTTTTATTTTACATACCCCTAAATAAATATAGATCGTATTGATTTGTGCAAGAGGTCCTAGTCGAGTTCGATTCCAGGATCTGGCATCCATGTTTCGACTTCTTTCCTTTCAGTGTAGCTTAAGTAGCTTTAAATACCCGTAAAACGGAGCACTGATGGAGAGGGGGGAGTAAAATGAGCGCACCGTCGACCTCAAGTTTGTCAGCTGAATTACTGTTACGAGTTATCGACGTTAAATATGGTTACGTTACTTTACTTTATGAGTGTTGTCCTGGGTTACTAACTGACTGACTGACCTTTTCACAACCAAAGCTTATTTCTTTCTTTCTTTCTTTCTTTATTTATTTATTTATTTATTTATGTGCTTGGACATATGTCCACTACTAGGTTTAAATCAGAAGGACATTACCTAGAAGCGTGTAACTTGCAAATCTTTTCCTTGGAACAAAGCTGGGGCTTTTAAAACACCAATTTTATGCCAAAATATGGACAAAACTAAGATCGAAGCTGCGCGCGCGGGAAAATGCGCGAGCTACGTTCCATCCAAATAAGGACATTTTTAAACTCAAAAAACCCCAGCTCTGAACCATAGTTTAACGCTTCAAGGTCATGAACGTCTGGTTTAAACACCTGACGCAAACCCCTAAATAAATAAAAAAACATCCCCATCACTTAAATGACTATATAAATTTAATTACGAATTAAACTTGAACTATACCAAAAACAGCCACTCCAACGCGTACACGCATGCAGAAAAAAAATATTTACACGGCCACATTTAGGACAAACTTCTTTAAAGTAACGGAAATTATCGCCATCAAATTTGAAAAATATTAAAAGGTCTGTTGAAATAAAGCGACTTAGCCTTCTTCATACTTTCGCTATTACACTAATTAGGGCTTTCAAAAAGGCTATAGAGACAAAAGGAATGACAGGATTGCAGGCTACAGATCACTTCCCTACGGTTGTACGTCACGTCTCCGTTACTAGGGAGTTTAAGAAACGACGACGGCTACGGCAACGACAACGCCAAAAAGCACGAAAAAGCGGTAATATTATTGGTTAAAAGAACCAAAATGATCGTGCTGAACGTGCGTCACGCATTTTTGTACATTTCTCTCCCGCACTCGTCAAAACTACCACGTGAAATGACCAAATGTAAGGTTTTGACCACAACGTGGACAAACTACAGTAAATCTTTCAGTCTCACTCTTTACTTCAAATCCGTCCGTACCATTCCAGTTTTAGGACACTTCGGCCATATTGAATAATATAAACAAGATGGAATAATCATGAAATACTTAAAATAGCTCAAACTTAAATTTTTAAGTGACGTTTTCGTCGCCGTAGCCGTCGTGATTTCTTAAACTCCCTACTACTTGCAGTCATGACTGCAAGACTTTCCATATCCAGACGATCAAACGTCTTCATGATATGTTTGTCCGAGGTTTATACCAGTCACAATTTCACTCTATTGTATTTTGACGTGAAAGCGCCAATGTCCCTTGTTTAAACGACAAGGCGGAATAAAAAGATTTGCTGGTAAATGTAGCAAATATGCGGTGCAAGAGCAACATCAAGGTGATGAGATCACTTCTTTTCCCATATTCTATTCACTAAGACAGGAGCTCATCCATACTTGGCCAAAAGCAGTCGTCAACCCTTTCCCGAGTAGATTTATTTAAAGAACGCCTCCCTTAAAAGATTCCGCACGGCCACTATTGTAAAAGCCAATCAAAACAGAGCTATCTCAACGTCAAGGGAAATATGATACTTTTCGCACAAAAAACCTGTTCCTAAAAATTAATTTACTCGGGAAAAAGTTGACTCAAAGAATTAGTGGAGATAGAGGATCCCCGTGACGAGCTCCTTCAGGACTGAGAGCACTGTCACTACCCCACCACCTCCTCCTTGGGCGGGATACCAGTCGAGTTCAGGGCTACAACCCCCCCCCCCCCCCCAACAGCACCCACCAAAACACATGGGTGAAGGGGGACAGCGCCGAGCAACGTTTCGCTTGGCTTAGTCAGGTCTTGAACACAGACCCCGAGGTCAAGAAGTTGGAGCGCTAACCCACTACACTAAAAAAGGTGTTCAACCAAATCTGCTGACCTCCAGTGATTCTCGCTCCTTGTTTTTCCGATATACTAAACGCACTTGGTCCAAATTCACCACTCCCAGTCAAGTGAGATACAGTAACCTGAGAAACAAATACAGTAATCTCCATCAAGTTTGCCCTAACATGGAAGGTCTTAATTCAAGATCTCATTTGAAATTATAGGAGTAAAATACTTCAACCCGGTTTACACGTAACACTTCTGGAAACAAAACACTCGCGTTTGACTTTCCAATACACCGTAAATCTCTCGGGTAGTTAACGACGAATGCGGCTTTGTCTCTTTTTTTACTTCGGCGACCATTTGCATTTCCACAAATTAAGATAGCGGCGAGTCTAAGAAACCATGGACCTTAAGCACGCGCGTTTTTGAGACGCGGACGGCAACCGGAAGTGACCTGTTTTCCCTTTCAATTTGTCTTCACTCAACCACATTTATAGTGCTAAGTATCTTTTCTCCATTAGAGATGATTAGTATAAAAATCTAGGAGGCACCATTGTCCTGGCACGCGAAATGTTCTCTTCCGGTTGCCGTCCGCGTCTCAAAAACGCGGACGGCTACCGGAAGTGAGCTGTTTTCCCTTTTAACTTATCTTCACACAACCACAATTACATTGCTAAGTATCTTTTCTCCATTTGAGATGATTAGTATAAAAATCTGGGAGACACCACTATCGTGGCACACGAAATGTTCTTTTCCGGTTGCCGTCCGCTTCTCAAAAACTCGCGTGCTTAAGCTCCCTTGTAACAGCTACGGCAACGACAATACCACACAGCAAAAATTATAGAATTGTAGCCCATGTAGCTGGCGGGATTATTTAAACACGCGCGAGCAAATCGATGGTTGCTCCGTTGTTTCCGCGCGAGTGGGCCACGAGTGGCATGGTGTGTCCCTCGCTGTTTCGCCGCTTCGCAGCCGGAGCAGCCATCGATTTCCTCGCGCGTGTTTGAATAAAAGACCCGCGCATTTTTTCGAATCGAGGAATATATAAGACGCTCTCACAAGCAATTTGTTTCTTGCCTCCAACCGATTTCGTGCGTAAATAAAAGATGCTTGAACGATTGGTTTTGGTTTCACTTCTGATTGGTTGAAAAACGGGCGCGAGAACTTTCAACCAATCACTGAGTGAAGTAATGCAAAACCAAAGCAATTCGCTAATTACTTTCGACACTCAATTGAAAACCGCTCTAACCCATTGACCCCTGAAAGTGAGTCTTAATAGATTTTACTCGTCTAGGGCGTTTGAGAAGTGAGTGGGTTAAGCTCAGTCAAAAACCCGATTAA
>NC_090878.1:10930310-10952810 GCF_036669935.1 Montipora foliosa | reverse complement strand
ACGAACACAATATGATCGGCCATTTAAGACTTTCTTTGACCATTGACCAAAACATTTTTGAGTTTCCAAAAAATGACTGTCAACTTTATTGCAATATTTCTACAGATACATTGTCCCAAATATTTTCTTTGCCAATGTTGAGAGGGTCCACAGACGAGAATTTTATTTGGATAATCAAGAAATTTTGGCATCTCGGCGTTTACAGTAAGCGGCAAACGACAGCTCATTTCTTTCCTGAAAGCTACAAACATCGAGTGTTAACTTCTCAAACGAGAGACGTAGATAAGAAAAAGGGAATCGTCATGCTTTCATGACAGTATAACGTCGTTTCCCGTTTGCCGGTTCACATGGACGCAATGCTAAATTTCTGTAACGTGCCAAAAAGCACCTCTCAAGCATTACAAGACTTTTTTCCGTGTTTGCACAGCCTGATCTAGACACGAGGGGGGTTGGGAGAATTCGAGCTTCATCTGGGAAAGCAGAGAGCGTGACGTGACAACAATGTTTGCATACTTTCATGCAAACACACTTATTTTCCTATGAGATCAAGCGTACTATCTGAGTTATTTTATAAAAAATGAATATAAACAGACATGTAACTGGAGTGCAAATATGCAACGAGCTTGTTCAAATGGAGGGTTTTGTGTACTTGGTGTCTGTAAATTAGTGGGTTTCGAGAAATAGGTTAATTGTAGGAAATTGTACGAACGTCGGTGCATTTGGTGATTTATAAGCACGAGAAACGTTTTGAAACTCCTCAAAATCGCACGAGCCGTAAGCCAGCGCACTTTGAGAACTTTCAAAACATCACAAGTGACCATAAATCACAAAATGCACGAGCAAGTTCATAAGATTTTTTATTTATTATATACTCAACAAAATCACTCCGTCGCTTTGTTTCCATAGCAACTACCTAATCGCACTCTACAACCTATTTATGCATTCGTCATTGACCAATCAGAAAAGCAATATTTTGTTGAGTATATGATAAATAGCTTATTAGATGCTTTGGTGTGTAGTATCGCTAAGTGTTTTTACGAGTTGTGCTGTATTTTGACGAGCCCGCTAGGGCGAGTCAAAATACAAACAACGAGTAGAAATACTCAGCGATACTACACACCAAAACATCTCATAAGCTATTTATTATCCAACTTTTTTTTCTTTGCACTAAATTTTTAGCCAATGAATTGTAAACAACCGAAAACGTGTTACAGATTAATGATTTGTGCGTGTGGGTTGCGTGCAGGGCAACGTCAGCAAGTAAACTAGTCAAACCGGTTTCTCTACTGTACAATAACCAAGTGTACAAATAACTAATTGTACAATATCGTGGAATATTTGTATCCGTTTCGCGCGTTTTTGGTACAATAACTAATACAGTTGGATAATAAAGGACTTTCTAATTGAATTTACCTGTCCATTGATGCATCCTCCAACGATGATATTCGGGTCAGAAGGATTAAACTCGAATGAAAAGATATCGTCTGGAGCTTCAAGCAGAGCCTAAGATTGAACACAATTTGATCAAAATGTTAGGTCAATAGAGGGAAGGGATGAAAAAGAACAAGGCACCAACCGAAGTTTCAGTCTTATCATAATAGTCCTCTAGTCGCGTAGCCAATCAAAATGCAGGATATGCATTAGTCCACTTGTTGGGTGATACTAATACAGTTTATTATATTGTTCTGTACCGTACATCAGTCGGTGACGTCAGAATAAACTAGAAATCAGCAAAGAGAACTTATCTCTACAAAAATCTTGACAAATCCATGATTATGATATTTTTTCTGACCAAATGGTGAAGATCTGAATTTCAAATGTGCCTGACACGGAAATGAAATCAGTGACCTTCAAATCAGAAATTGGCCTAATATTAACGACTACCTGTGGCCTCTTGTAAAAAATAATCATTCGCTTTCTGCTTGATTTGGAGAACTTCAGGTATCTAAAAATTTACTGACCAGAGGGTGAATTGGATCAGAGAAACTCCAAATGAGAACCAGTGACGATGTCATCAGAATTCGAGAGAAGTGATCCACTCTTGCGTCAAAAGAAAGACCCTCGCCACAGGACACTGCTATGATTCCTGTTGATATACATTCATCGTAAAATATTAGTTAAAGAAAACCTCCACTATTACTACAGAATAAGTTTAAACCAAAGAAAATGATGTTTCCAAACAAATTTGTTCGAAATTTGTTTCAAAACAGCGTTTCTATCGGGAAAACTAAATTTTAAAATCGCTTATTTTCACTTACAAATTTCGTGGGCACCACCATCTTGAATAATTCTGACGTGATACGGTTGCCCTTTTGATCTGACACCCAAGAGTAATCGGTACGTAAATTCTCCTCACAATGTCAATCGAAATGTCAGTCAGACAGGTATCGAGAACTTGAATATCATCAGCTTTAGAGGTGTGTTCTTGATATAACACCAAATTCTCATGACTACCCAACAAAGAAATCCATGGGACGTAGCTGGGAGAAAAATGATGAACGTTTTGATCGCTGAAGAGTGTACACATGCATCAGAACTTACACACACCTTTGATTGTAGGATGCCAATGGATATCTGTGATGGTTTTCTCTTTGCTGTATTGAAGATCAGTAAAAGACTGATACTCCTACCAAAAACAAGGACAAGTATAATTCAATGCCTACACAAGATACCGGAGCAGGCTCTGTTGAAATATAAGTGCTACACGGCAAACGTTTGTAAAAATGTAACACTTCCTTGTACTTGTACGTGTTCATTGCCATGACTTTAACATCTTCAGTTGCCACGGCCTGCTCCCGTCTGACCTTGTAGCTCAGTCGGTAGAGCAGCGGTGATCTAACCCGAAGGTCGTGGGTTCAATACCCACCCTGGTCAGAGTTTTTCTCTGTCCTTGTGTGGGCCCATTTCCATTAGTAGGGCTAACGCTCACATGGTTCATATGGGGTAGAAAACTAGCACTTCACATTACACTCTAATCAGTTAAGTCTGTAAAGAGAGCATGCGCCTCCAACGAATGTGGCAAAGTAGACTATGTAGAATGGAAAGATATGAAATTCATGTATTGGAACTGCGGATATTTATGCTTTATTTAAAAACAGCAAAATTCTTCAATTCAAAGTAAATTCGAATGCGTAGGCGAGTTAACTAAATGAGTGGGCGAATAGACTTTGAACGAGCTAACGCCCGTTAAAACAAGTCTTTCTTCCTGAAAGTGCATAGAAATTTCAGCATTTTGGGCTCTTTAGTGGTCGGTCATTATTGTAGTTTGAGGAAGCATTTTTCCAGTGTTTTTTTTTTTCGGAGCAAGCGTCAGTGTTCCATCATTACCATTCACCCGTGTAGAAATAGTGAATGGGTAATTGACCAATCAGAGCGCACGCTTTACTTTTGTTATAATTAACGTGTGCAATTTGCAACGTATACCTTCAGATAGTTATCAGATTTTGCACCGAAGGTAGTTTCATCATCAGCCAAGGAGAAATAGTCATCGTAAAATACATCCAAGATCTCATTCTGCTGCAATGCCAGCTTGAACCTTTAAAAGAACAAGTACAATGTAATCAGTAGAGAATAAATGACACTGTGCACAGTCAATGCTTTTCGCTGTCAACAGGAACTATTATCTTTCCTTAGCTTTTGTGCCTTTTAATTGTAGAATACCCTCGAAAGAAGAATTACTTATAGTCGTTCAGTTGGTTTAAGTTTTAAGATCGACTTTGTCTTATCTAAAGCTTCATTTACACTAAAGAAATTCAGCACGGCTCGGCAAGCGACGTAGCACGGCTCAGCTAACAGGAAGCACAGGCAAAGTCGTTTACGTTTAACTTTTCATCCGTGCTGTTATGTTTCTCAAAGTAACATGGCACGGGAAACTTTTAGCAACATTTTCTGGGCCCTTATACTTCTTGGTAAGCGACAGCAATTGCTTTTATGCGCAGAAAGACTTTGGTCTGAACAATTTCCAATATGGCGACTGTCAGAGTATGCGGACCGTTTTTCCTTGGGGGTCTTTGCATTATCTAAATTAAATGCTTAAATGTTTCTTATTTCATCGGATCGCAAGGCTCGCACTTCGCATTCTTCCCAAGTCTTTCCTCTCTGACCAGTTTCAGTGATGGTCGCTACTTTAGCGTGTTCTGCTCATGCGCAATGTGATAATGGTTTGGTGAAAACGGAGGCACGGCTCGAATGACTGCTTACGTTGTTCTGTGACCTTTTCTGCAAGCGCTCGGACTACGTACTTCCGTACTTGTGGCCCGTTTCTCGAAAGTCCCGATAACTTTTCGGGCCCAAAAAGCTATTTGTGAAACTGGCAACCGCTTGTTTTGGAAAGCCGATCTTTTGACACATTTTCAAGGTAACAAAAAGAAAAATTATTGTGAAGTTTGACGACTTAAATCCTCTCCGTTCTTGACATACAAAGGCAATTGGGACACCCGAAAAATGGCCCTTAAAGTTTCGGGACCTTCGAGAAACGGGCCCTTGGTCCGAGAACAGGTGTTGCCATCTTGAATAATTATTGTGACGTGTTACGGTTGCCCTATTGTTCTGACACAAAGAGCTTTTGTCTAAGAACGATAGGGCAACTGTAACACGTCACAATTATTCAAGATGGCGGCGCCCGCGAAATTTGAAAACAAAAATTGGCGATTCAAAAACTTACTTCTTTCGGATTCAAACACTTTAGCCTGACTTGACTGTAACGAATATTTCCTGTGATTTAAAGTTATTTTTTTGTTGAAGTGGAGGTTCTCTTTAAACAACATATCGGCTTCCACACACAACCCAACGATCTTCACTACCTTTTGTTCCATCCTCAACTTAAATCAAAAAATGCTATGCAAAACGGTTCGACAAATGTTGTACTCGATACTTAATTTCAAACTGAAATTGAAGATTCAACTTTCAGTTACGTTTGCGTCAAATGCATCAGCTCCTCAAAGCCTAATTGAGCTACACAGTACTCAGCATATGGACGATAAAAGCTCACAAATTAATCTGTATTTTAGCGCATTTAAGAAAAAGAAATTACCTCCCTCTCAGGGCCCAATTACCACGTAGCACACTTTTCGTCCAAAAAAATTAAATGCGTTACAAGGTTTACTAAGGGCGCGTTCGATTGACCGTATTCCGGAATAGGAACACATCGAATAGAAGTTAGAAATCCTTCGTTTTTACAAAGATTCCCATTAATATTGTCAAATCTCTTCTAAAATGCTATTTTAAACATAGCTTTATTATCCTTGTTGCTGCAAAACGCCACACATAGTATTTTAAATCATCACTCCACGTATTCTTATTCCTGAATAGGATCAATCGAACGCACCCTAAGATTGACGCTAACCCTGAAATCTTTTTTATGAACTAGCATATACTGTACTAAGGTGTTTGTACAGAAAGAACCAAAAATAGGGAAAAATGGGAGGTTTTCTTTAAAAAAATAGGAGAAAATAAGAATGACTCGGAAAATGTAATTTGTGATTGCACCGTATTATCATAAATTACTATCTTGCCGGCACGTATCAGAGGTCTGGGGAGGGTGTTAGTGCGCAGTGAGTCATGGGATTCGAGTTTGTAATTCGTGGTCGTTAGGAAGGTGAGGCATTCTACGGTCAGCCTTCACCGTGTTAGGTTGCTTTTCTCTCTTTTATTTTATTCGTGTGTTTATTGATGTTTATAGTTTAGGCACTAGCATACCCTAAAACACCAAGGGTTGCACCACTGCCTTGGTCGGGGGTACACGTTCCCCGTGTTTTTTCCACCTGCTGGTTTTTTGGGATTTTCGTGTCCGGCTTTGGTGCTTCTGTTCTTTCGTTTATAGATTTTACTTGATATTTGTACATATCTGCATATGTGTTGAATAAACGGCACGGTGGCTTGGCTGGCCCACGCGCCCACATATGAACATTAGGGAGCTTACGAAACGATGACGCTACAAAACAATATGTTTAGTGAGCAAAAACAATGGCTCTGCACGTGCGTTTTACATTTTGGTACATTTCTTTGCCGTCATCTCCTAAATGACGACGTGAAATGACGACGTGAAATGACCAAATTCAAGGTTCTGTGGAGGACGTTAGCACATGACGATGAATTTTCAGTTCTCCCTCTACGCTTCCAACTCACTCATACCGGTTTAATTCCTCGACAGTTACTACACATTTTTAACGCGAAACGACATGAAATAGTTTCGTAGTGATATGAATAACGCGAACTCGTATTTTTAAATGAAGTCCTCGTAGCCGTCGTCGTCCTCGTTTCGTAAGCTCCCTAAATTGTTGTCTTGTGTGCACCGGTTGAGTAGTGGAGGCAAAATAACAGTGAAAAATAAAAACTTGACACCCTGTACTTTATAATTTTGTTGGCCTGGCATAGGGGAATTCAGGCCAAAGTGACCATTTATTATACAGGCCTCTTTATGGGGCGTTTTCCAAATGTCTTTTTTGGGGTTTCTGTTTCGATATAGGGTTTTATTCTTGGCCTTGATTCAGGTAGGACAATGGTCTTCATCTTCCAGGCTTTTGTTCAGTGGAATGAAAAATTCTCTTCTGTCTCATTGTTAGAGATGTATATAATGTAAGCTTCTAAGGAACAATTACCGGTATTTAAATAAAATAATATACATGTAATTGTTGGCCTGTCGTCGTGTTATTGGGATTGTAAATGAAGTATGTAATGTTAAGAACAGCTGAAGCTGTTAATTATAATCAAGTATTAATGAGGAAAGATCAATTAGCAATGACGAGAATGTTACATTATAAGTACATTATGATATTTTTTTATAAATGGCTATAAAAAATTAATGCAGCCCTTCAATATTGTTATGACTTTCCTTTACCTGGGAGTGACCTTGTCAATGAAAGTCTGTAAGTCAGTCGTTGCTTTATTTATCTCTTCCTCGGATTTTTCATCAGTGGATCTGGGTATGTATTGTGTCACAGCATTACATGGCTTTCTCCTGTGACATTAAGAATAAAAAGGAATATAACTAATTGTTATATAATATAGCTGAATTTTTCCCCCCAACAGCCCGTGCTCTCATTGGTTACTTCGAGGTCACATGACACCTAACAATTAAAGTTTTTCCCGCCAAAATATCTATGACGTCAAAGGGTAACAGTGCACTGTTACCCGTGAATGTTGACCGACGACCGCCGTTGTTGTTTCCATTGCACGTTTTTCTGTTTGTGCTATGCAACAAATCACTTATTGACTGGTTCCTTGTGAAACAATTAATTTTGTTTCCCTCGAATTCCAATGTTTCCCTCGGCTGCGCCTCGGGGAAACAATGAGATTCTCGGGAAGCAAACTTAACTGTTTCCCTCGGGACCAGTAATGAATTGGATAGGTGATTATGAAAGTTAACTCTCGCCAAGTTACACATAAATTGGCTATTGAAGATGAAATTACCGTAAATTAGTATTGTTCTTTGACAGCTGTATCCTTGGTTGGTCTTGTATTTAACCCTTTCACTCCCAATAGTGCCACTTATAGATTTTACTCTGTCTAACGCCAGACGATTTTACTAGTCAATGGGGAACCCCACGGGGCTGAAAGGGTTAACAACAGCTAGATTCACTCAAAAACTATGTCCCCATTAACTTACCATTCAGTTTGATTCCCGATATCAGTTGACACTGGAACAGCCTAGACAAAGAAAAGAGTTCAGAATAACGTAGTCCTGCAGGGCAGTGCGTTTTAGTTTCACACTCCGTGTGCAAACGTACTGTACTTCAATGCTGTATGATACACGGTACATAATTTGTACTGAAGTAGCATGTACCAAAATGAAGCTAGTAGTTTGGATCATTCATTTGCATACTCTGTATGTGCATATTGTGCTCATGAGAAAGAAGAAGCCTCTATTAAAAAGGGGTGGCGATTGGAACCTCCAAAATCTTGGCACTCGCAAACTTTTCACCTGATCTCGAAATCTCGACTCAGTCTTTGCGAAGAGTGTCGAAGTCTCATTTATATTGCATTTATTTTGGTGTGAATTAAGCCTTGCATGTTTTGGTCTCAGTCTCAGATTCACAAACAAGAGTCTTGGCATTGCGGTGAGACTCAGATTTTACCATTCAGCACGCCTTCTAAAATCAGCGGTTATACCGTAATGATATGAACTTGTTCATTCAAATCAAACAATTTCACATTCATTTTGATCTTTAGAGCCCCTCTGCCTCCCCTCCCTTCAATGTTGGAGATGGAATAGAGTCAATTTGAATACAATCACTCCCGACCAGTTCCACTACAAGGAAAGAGGGATAGTCAATTTGCAGCCGAGAAGATAAAAATGGAAATTACACAAAACTGGAGTGTCAATAATTATTTGTGAACGTAATAATTTTATTACGTTCATGATTGTAAGATTCGGACTTTGAAAGAAGGGCAGGAGGTGATTAACAAAATTGGAAAGAAAAGTCTGTTAATTCATTGAAAAGGGAGAAATAATAATTGGTATTTTCTCTACATGTACATGCTATTTTGTTAAAGGGGCTAGGTCACGCAATTTTAGGCAATTTCAGCACTGATCGAATGGTCATAGAATTAACTAAAATATCAAAATAACTGTTCAAAACTATAGAAGAACTCTAAACCAAAAAAAAAGGGAAGCCAAGAATGGACATGGATGGACAAAACTGGAGAGGATTGAAATGGATTGAATTTGGGTAAATTTGAAAAATGTCGGCCCACCTTTTTTCAAATTATATATATCAGTCTACATCAAAATGTCATTTACAAAGCTGGAAAATCATTCTCAGTTGTTATGTGGCTGTGATTTTGCTAATGAAAGACTCTTGCTCTGCCAAATTGACGTCTAGAGCTTATAATTAACAAAATTAAACAAAATTACCTAAAACAGCGTGACCTAGCCCCTTTAAGGATTTTTGTTCGCAATTGAATAAAAATTTAATGAAGGAGACCATTATTAACTTACCTGTATGCCTTTGTCTAACTCTTTCTTCATCAGTCCGTAACTATCATCTTCATAAGATGGACATTCAACAAATCCGTCTTTAGCGTCAGACACATTCCGGTCACTAAAGAATACAGGAGCTCCAAACTCACACCTTTTCCTTGAAATCCTAAACTTCACCTGAAATATATTTAATAAATAATGTGTCATTCAAAGATACAAGAGATTAGTCAACTGATAACCCAGCCAGACAAAAGAGCATCCTGCCGGCCACCTTCCTTTCATGGTCACTTTGTTCTGTCATGGGAAACCTTCCACAGTGACTATAATTTTATTGATCCAGCCATTGCATGTGTGTTACAATGACAAATTCAACGACAATGACATTAGGATAACAATGATTATGATCATGATGATGATGACGATAACGATAATGATAACGATGATGATGACGATGACGATGACGATGACGATGACGATCATGATAACGATGACGATGACGATGACGATGATGATGACGATGACGATGACGATGACGATGACGATGACGATGACGATGACGATGACGATAATGATGACGATGACGATGACGATGACGATGATGATGACGATGACGATGACGATGACGATGATGATGACGATGACGATGACGATGACTAAGACAAATACAAAGACAGGACCAATCCTTATGAAACAAATTGATGAATGGATGCACCTGCTGTGCATAACAGAACAGAACAGGGACTAGTAAGAACATCTTGAGCCAGTGGGCAGTAATGGCCCCAGGACTTCATGCTGAAACAACTGGAAATCAAGGCCACCAACTCGGCCATTTTGCTGGCCTCAAAAGGTGGATAGCAATAACCAGACTTTCCTTTGCAGGCACCTGACTCTAGAATTGTTCAAAGGGCACTTAATTCATCCGAGAGGCCACTGGAAAAAGGACTACCGTTACCAGCAGTCACTGAGTACTCAATCAGTTTAGATGCTATGTATCCACTAGATGGTGAATTATCTGTTGGCTACAAGCTTGTGCTTTCATCCACTTTTAATAAGATGACGAACCAAACTGCGAGCTAGTCCATCAGCGTGACCCAAAACTTACAATAGAATTATCCAGTGGACAGTTCAAAGTGATCATTAGTTAAGACAGTCGCTAAACAACCCAGCAAGGGTGCTGCCTAAGAAAATTTTAAAGGGGCCCTCAGAGCTAAACGCTGAGAATTTAGGAGCCCAACATATGAAGTGAAAGGTGTTGCTGTGAAAAATTAAGGCGCCCAGACCTATTCTTTGGGAGCCCCAGGCTACCGGGCTCCTGTTAGGCAACAGCCTTGCCCAGCCCTTCATCCCTGAAGCAGGATGCTTGACAAGCAAAATTGTCTGACGTTAAACAGAGTAAATTCTAGAAGTCGCATTTTCAGGATTAAAATTAAGAGTTAAGGAACAATACCAGAGCAAGTAAATTATTAACACCCACTGACACTTAACCCTTTGGCTAGGATGCCACCAGTTGATGAGGAAAATTGTCTGGCGTTTGACAGTGAGAGTAAAATCTGTTAAGTTTCACTCCCAGGGGTCAATGGGTTATTAATTATGGAACGGATCATCCAACCTTTCGTCTGTTTTCTGTCACATTTTCCTCCTCCACTTCCACCTCACTTCCATACGACTCCCACGGCTGTGGAGTTCTGGGAAATTTTCTCAGGGTTAAGATCACATCTTCTTCTCCTGCATCTTCTACTTCACCAGTTGGTAATTCCTCTTGAGGAGGCTAAATGAAGAATGAAAATTTGCTCTTAATGTTCCTGTATTAATCATTACCCCTTTCACTCCTAAACCTGCCTAAACTGGTCGCATGTCTGCCTAACGCCAGATGATTTTACTCGTCCATGGGGAACCCCCAGTAAAAAGTAAATAAATTTAATACCGTCCCAAAATGTCCCCTGCCCCTTTATTAAAACATCAAATACTAAATAGATATGTATACATACAATACATACAATACATACTTAATTGACCGCTCCCCATAGGGGCTTTTCAGGGCCAATGAAACACAATGAAATGACGGAACAGAACAACAACAACTGTTAAGAATCCCAACTGGCCAGAGGCAAACCAGTTGGCTATTTTACAAGTGCAGCTGAGAAGTTGAACCAGGGACTACCAGGATCAAATTCAACGAGTGGTCAGAGCGGGTCTTGAACCTGGAATCTCCAGATCTCAAGGCAAGCGCCCTTACCACTGGGCCGCACAGCTGCCTCCTATATGTTTCTTTCATCAAATACATGCACTTGTCTTACATTAAGGATCCTCTCCTTTGCTTCTTCTGTAAGAACAAGGTAAAAATTCTGCCCATACTTGAAAACAGGATCATAAACCACCAGGAGCTCATCTGCTTGATAATCCTGGATTTGAAAAAAAAGGAAAACCAATTGAAAGAAAAAGTAAATGACCTTAAATAAAGTCTGCATGACCAAACATCTTTAATTTACCGATCAACATTAATCACATTTTATAACTCAAAGTAGACCAAAGCAAGTGTGCCGCATTTTACCACTGACAGAGAAGAGTTAGGACAATGTGCGAGCCAGCGAGCTTGATGCGAGTCATGCAAGCCATGGCTGCGAGCCACGTGAGCTAGCCATGGCTACGAGTCACGCAAGCCAAAATGACGATCGAACCATGAGAGTCAATTATGCGAGTCACAGTTATTGAAAACTAACCACTTTAAGAACGAGTGCTTAGACTTAATAACTGTTTATCACCGCTATTTGAAATGGGTGCTTGGACTTATATGCGAAATTTGCATGGCTTGCATGGCTCGCTGGCTCGCAGACTGTCCAGCCCCAACAGAGAATGCCAGAGTATTTAAACAAATACATTTGCAGGTGCGTAGACTGGAATCAAGCCTGAGATGTGCATAATGGTGGAAGATGAGTATTAAATGCCTATATGCACCAACCAATATATTATTACTCAGAGTACAATTTACTGCAAAGTTTCACAATGAACATATTAGATACTTTTATAGCCTCCCACACAGACGTTCTTAGGGCTAATTGTCATGCGTTCTTCCCTCATGAAAGTCTGCTGGAATGAAAAATCACTTTTGTTCAATGGCTGTTTGCCCACTATTTAAAGAAACCAATCAGCATTAACTAATTGAGTTGTAGATAGCCAATCACAAGCTGCGAAAGAATGCCATACAAAATGTGAGGTTCCTGAATTAAAGGTGTAATAACTCTATTCCAGGGATAAATTACCCTTATTCCAGGCACATTTATCCCGAAATAGCTTGGAATAGAGTTATTACACCTTTCAGGAACCGGCCCCAGGATTCTATAGTTGTTCCAACAAAAATTAATTATAGGTAAGAGACGAAACTGACTTCGAATTCAATATTAAAATTCTCTAAAGGACCCCAATTTGGAGAATTCAGAATTCTTACCAAGACTATTTGTTTTGCTGGGTGGAAATCTGACACTGCAGCTCTGTCTTTAAAATCTTGGAGAATTGCCTCCTTTGGGATCAACTTGAACGGATTATCTTCTGTTACATCTTCGTCCCCCTTGCAGCCAAATATTTCTTGCGTTTTGCTCGTGAAGAAAAGCGGCAATATGTCTGCTGGTGTCTCCTCTTCTCCGTCTCCGTCTCCGTCTTCTGCAACGTCTTTTCTTTCCTCCGGCATGTTATGACAAAATTTTTCAAATATTCCTCCTTAAATTTGATTTTCAAACTTGTACAAGTTTTTCAACGGGGCCGCCATATTGAATCGGGACTAACATTGGTAACCATGAGAACACGGTTGGAGGAATGGGTAAGAGTGCTTATTTTTATTTTCAGAAAAAAAAAATTATAACATTTTGCGAGTTTAGGATGAAGATGTATATGACAGAAGATCAAAATTGTGCTAATTTCCTAAAACATAAACCCTTTTTTCGTTCAAATGATTCTTATATGGTCATACTTTGCAATCTTAAACTGTCACGCACAATTTCGTGATCCTTCAAGACATCACGAGGTCATTTGACAGTCACATGCGAAGAAGACGAAGAAGTTCACTCCGGTTAGCTCCTGCAAACCAAATGCGAGTATGGCTTGTTTAAAGTTTGTGCTAGTAGCTTTGCCTCTCCTCTACGTCACCGAAGCTTCTGTTCCGTACAAAATTGGATATTTCGAGCAGAAGATTGACCATTTTAACTTTATCGAGGCCTCTACGTACATGCAACGCTACTTGTACACAGGTGAGCCCTGCAGAAGTTACGCGGAAGCTTCTGAACTGGTTAATAGCGTTACCCTGGGTGCGAAGGTCGGAGAGTACGCTCAGTCAAGTTCGAAATGTCGACATTTCGAATCGCTGAGCGTTCTAGAGTTCTAGATATGAGCTAGTCTTTTGGGGCGGATCAAGGTTTTTAGCAGGGTGGGTTCGAGGAAAGGGGCCGGGGGGTTCCGGGGACAGTCTCCCCCGAAAATTTTGAAATTTCAAGTCCTTGGAAACGCAATTTCCGCCATTCTTTGACTGTGGGACTAAGGGAGCAGGCATTTAATGTCACGCAATCCTGGCCGGGTATTCTGAAGTTTAGCCCGCCATTCTGAGGCAAAGTCGGCATGTTTTAATAAATATCTCTTTTAAAGTTAAAATGCCGTTCTTTTTGCATCAAAATAATTATAGCAAAGCTGCGTAAAGCGATGCAAATTGGCATTACCGGTAGTAAAACTAAGATAAAAATAAACTGCATTTTATCTTTTTTCAATATTGTGTTTCATCAAAGTTGGGATCAACAAGTAGCATTTCTCGGGGGTATCTTTGTGCAAAAAGCTGAACCATAGCATCGTAGTTTTCTATAGAGAAAACTTTTTAGCTTTATTGAGCAGCAGATCAGGCTTAACTTGGTTGATATAAAGTGGAGCTCCCAGGTCATTTTAACCTGGCTTGAGCCTGCGATCTATTCGAACCCAGTACCTGGTCAGCAGTCAACTTAAAAAAACAGCTGACATCCACAAGCTCCATGATATGGTCAAATGATACTGGTAAGAAGGTACCTTTTTTGACAGGTGTCAATTGACCATAACATGGATGCCGGATGTCAAAGATGTACGCTGTTATAAACTAGCTGGAGATAAGTATACAAGTATTGTATTGTTCTGCACCAGGTCTTTTTGTTATTTGTTTGATTTCATTTCCTCGTCAACCTGTCAACCTCGTCAAAAATGTACATAATGTAGCGTGGATGCGAGGCAATTTAGGGTTAAAACTACAAAATAGCCTTGAAATTACCTCACATACATGCTAGACTACATTGTAATGCAAAAAACTAACTGTGAAAAGGGCTATTCTCCATAATCAGTTGCCTAACTTCAATATACAGCTCTAGCTTTAACCCTAAACATATTTGATTTTCACAATTAGCTGATCCTGACTGAAAAGCCAACAAGCCCCTAAGCTACCAAATAAAATTGATTTTGGGGCTCATTATTGCGGCCTTCTCGACATGAGGAGTTAAAAGAATGACCGGGGTGTATAATGTAACTGTGTGACTATTTACATAATGTTATTAATATTGCATCAAACACCCAAGGATGCCCCCCCCCCCCCCCCCCCCCGGGGGGATTTTTGTGGGGGATGTCACGCTGGGACCCTGGAACCTTTAATTAGCCTACACCAGAGCTAGTTTCATCTGGATTTTGCTACCAGCTATAATAGTGTAAAACCCCAAATCACTCCTATCCTAGAGTAGCTGTTTTCCAGAAACTGAGGTCTATAGATAATGAAGATAAAATCTTCAACCAACTGGTCAGTTTGGTTAAAAATGATACCCTAGTCTAGACCCAAATGCTCTGATTTATAAATAAATATACCCTATGCAAGAGTAAACTGCTTGAAAACCATACCCTTCACAGCGGCACGTACAGGGCAGTATCTACAAATCCTGCAATCTGATTGGCAGAAATCCTAGCCATGGTTGCGTGAGCTTGTGTAATGACCTTAAATTTCCATTTTTTGACATAGAATCCTTTTACATGCAGAAGGAAGTGTTTCAAAACAGATTTTTGTTAGACAAAAGGCATGGAAATAGAATTCAAATAAGAATTATATTTCTCTTTGAAACGTTCAGTTTGTAAGTCGCAAAGTACAGTATCATTATAATAGTTATTTCTGTAAATCCTGTTTTTAAAGAGGCCTTTATTTAATTTATTAAGAAAGTTTTTACTGAAACTTCTGTATTGATTTTCACAGACATATTCTGGGATAAAAACAAAGGACCAATTTTCTTCTATACTGGTAATGAAGGAGGCATCACACAATTCTGGGACAATTCTGGCTTTGTCTTTGAGGCAGCCAAAGACTTCAGTGCTCTTGTCATATTTGGGGAACATGTAAGGTTTAATACATAGTCAACTAATCCTTCCCATTCTTCTGGAATTGTGTAATATATCATCCTCGAAGTGTGTTAATTTTGTAGAGTTAGTCCTTCCAAATGCCAAGTCTGGCCGGTCAGTTCTGTCAAATGGAACGCGTCCTTAGTTATCGCAAAATTCAAATAATATTCAAATATTCATAAACCAGTTAATGCATTCATTCTTCAAGCACCCCCAGGACAACCCCAGGTGGCAATTAAAATAGTCTGGGGTTTAGTCTAGAGTAAAATAATGTCAAGTCTGACACTCCCAGAGGTCAATGGGTTAAGGCAAATGGTTTTGAGGGAATGACATATTACCCTAAATATACCCCTGGGTGGTTGACCACATTAATTAATGAGTAAAATCGTTTGGAATAATATTAGACAGAGTAAAATGCGTAGTTACTAAAACATGGAACAACCTAAAACCACCTAAAACCACCTGAAACCACCTACAACCATGCACCTACAACCACCTACAACCATGCACCTACAACCACCTACAACCACCTTAAAAAAATCAACAACCACCTGTAGACAACTACCTCAAAAACATCTACAACCACTCACAAAGGATCGAATCCCATCTTAAACAAGCCATAATTGTCTAAAATAAGCAAACGACAATATGTGGGTACCATTTAGCCAAAAAATCCGGATGGAATGATCGTGGCATAAAGGTATATTTAAAAGCGAATTTTGCTGAGTGTTTTTAGATGTTTTTGAGGTGGTACTTGTAGATGGTTGTAGATTTTTTTTAGGTGGTTGCAGGTGGCCATATGCATGGTTTTAGGTGGTTCCATGTTTTAGTGACTATGGAGTAAAATGATTGCAAGTAATACTTGGCATGGATAAAGGGGACTCTGATTGTTTTAAGCTTTGCATTTATAAATTATTCCATATTAAATGGGTTTTATAATAACTCAGGGCTAGGATGTGGAGAAGCTGTATATAAGTAACAGTACTTGCAGGATCAAAAACCAGTTAATTGGCCCTTGTAGAACCATGTGTACAAGCTGGTTTTTTTCTATCAACTTCAGCGATATTATGGAGAGTCTATGCCCTTTGGATCTGCAGCATTTGAACACGACAAGATTGGATATCTATCAGTAGAGCAAGCTTTGGCAGACTATGCTGTTCTGATTACAAACCTTAAAATTCAGTTTCAAGCGATAGAAAGCAAAGTTATTGCCTTTGGTGGAAGGTGGGCAATTTAGCAATTTATTTTAATTTTGTTCTATATTTGTAAGATACCAGGTTGAACAGAAATGTCAAATGTATTATTTAAAGGTGATATAAAATTAAATTTGTGGCAGGTGGTCACATTGCAGAAGATATTGCATTAACGAGGGAAATGATATATGAAATGAATCACATATAGAACTGCAGATATGAAATCAGGGGAAGCTACAGTATGATCCTCGCAGTCATGAACACAACTTTAGCAGTTGCATTTCGAGAAGCCTGAAAAGTTCGGGACTTAACGGGGTTTGAACTCGTGACCTCTTAACGCGGCTGACTGACCGACTGAGCTATGAAGCCACTGATCAGTGACATTATATAACTTATTGCACATTTATTGAATATTAAATTGTTGAAACTGTTTTGAACAGCCTGATGGTTTCATTCAATTCACTATGTGCACGCACATGTTTTGTCAATCATGTACTGTTTGGTTTTGGAGAAGAGCTGATATAAAAATAGTTTGTTTCTGCTTTGGGATAATATTAAGTGACTTATTGTATATTTGAATTTTCAGCTATGGTGGAATGCTAAGTGCTTACATGAGATTCAAGTACCCAAATGTGATTGACGGAGCTTTAGCTGCCAGTGCCCCCATTTACATGGCTACATTTCAAGGAAGTGAGAGGGAATTCTTCTTTACTGCAGTAACAAAGGTGATGGAGAAAAATGTGTTGAAACATAGTGGCTGTATATTCATTATGGACACTGATACATTAATATTCTTTGGTCTACCTGAGTGTTAATTCCAGTTAATTCCCAATAAGCCTCGTAAGGTTCAATGTACAATAATATTCAAAAGAATTCTGCTTTAAAATTATGACGCATGTTGAAGCTGTTATAAACCCTCTCTCCACTGTGGAGAGGCAAGACAAAAAAAAGCAAAATTATAATATTACACAGTATAATAACTCAAACTTTCAATCACTTGAACCTTTATTTATCTTGTAAAAGTTCACGTTTACATACAGCGTTCTGTAATCGCAGTGGGCTGAGTAATCAAGTTTATTGGAATCCTAATCATCATCAATATCATTATTGTCATTGCAGGTGTCATTGCCTTTATTAATTACATTATACAGTACATACTATTCAAAGTCGTTTAAAAATATACAAAATGTCAATATGCTCTGGCTCAGTTTTTTTTAAGCCTGGTAACAAAGTTGGACTGGATCATTACTCAGATACACTTGGATTGCTCACCTCTGATAGACGTAAAAACATGATATGGTCTTGAGAAATAACCGTTAGGTTAGCCCTTAATCTTTAAGCTATTCTTGGTGAAATCGGCGCAAGCATTGAATGGTTTATGGCTTAGAAAACCGTTTTTTTTTTTTTTTTGCTTGATCCGAGGTGAGCGAACTGAGTTGATCCCAGTTGATCCGGTCTAGCTTTTGTACCTAGTCCTGCTCTCTTTATTAGGCTTTCCTTTTACCACACTGTACATGCAGCTCATAAATATAAGCATTAAGTATTATTGAATCTGAGTTGGCTGGTTAATTGTTCATTTATTTTATTTTCTTTTTTATTACATCTTTACATGAATGTAGACTTTATTCCAGGTGTTGCATTAATTTATTTCAAAACTATTCAGGACTTTCGTAATGCTGATCCTCACTGCCCTAGCTATGTTGAGGAAGCTTTTCAAGCAATTGAGACACTCAAGACTCAAGGAGCAGAAGGTTTGTGCAGTCTACTAAATGCCTACAGGAATAACAATGAACTGAGCAGAACGTGACTAACGCGAAGCCGATAGTGTTTTTGCATAGCTTATTTCTCAAAAATAAAGGTCACATCGGTAAAAAAAATACCAGGGCAATGTTCTTAAGTTCATTTCCAGTCAACTTGCAAAATTTGGGCTAGTTTTGAGTAAAAATAAAAATCGACCGAAATTGTCACTTACTAGGTTTTTGCATCCAGCCCTTCAATTGTTATACATTCCCTTGCTGAAACTGGCTATGGTATGCATTATTGCATGTTAAGTCACATTCATTTCTATAATTAATAATAAAGTTTAAAAAAATTAATAATTACATAAATAATATTAATTAATTAATAATAAAGTCAATAATAATTACTAAGAGAGCTGTCGAGATTGTACATATACCAAGGCCACTGAGGCTACATAAAAAGACAATATAATAAATTTATTATAAAGCTGCATGTTGGCAATTGAAGTGGTAAAATTTAAGTCTGATTTTTTTTTTTTTCAAAACCTGGGTGTACAGTGTATTCATTTTGAACTTAGTTTTAATGTAGATTATTTTGTTCATTTTTCAGGACTTGCTGTAATTTCAAAGACATTTAAGCTTTGCAAGCCACTTGTATCTGTTGATCAGGTACTGATCAACTGCACTCAAATTTCACAATAATTATATCACTGTATGTTTCTTATTGAAAAGATTTACATGGGTTACCGGGTACATTCAAAACAAATTATATGGAAATATACACTTCAATATGTTATACAGTTTATTGACAAAAGACACAAACAAGTTGATACACTGTTACAGTAGGTATAAAGTGATTCTCACTCGATCCTGCAGACTCATAGATAGTTCATGGATAGCATTGTGCCACTTATGGTTGAAGATTAAAGGAGGCTCCCAATCCAGTCTTGCTGGAGAAAAGTTTTCCTTATCCTATATCGACCGATTCGCTAAATTTATTTCAGTGGATGAAGACAAATGGCTATTTTGAGGATATCTAATTAGTTTATACAGACTTCTTATTTTTTGTTATTTTAATATTATCGTTTGAAAAAAAAAGTTACAAAACCAGCTTTATTTATTTTCTTCTTGTGTAGATTCCACACCTCTTGGGTTGGATTCGCAATGCCTTCACCCTCCTTGCTATGGGTGATTATCCTTACCCCACAACCTTTCTTGCGCCCTTGCCTGGGTACCCTGTGAACGTAGTTTGCAAAATGATGTTCACTGCATCAGACAAGCTGGAAGGATTGGCAAGTGCTGCTGCACTGGTATACAATGGGACCAATGGAACGCTGCCTTGTCTTGACCCAGATACGGAGTACATTGAATGCGCTGATCCCACTGGGTGTGGTCTTGGACCAGACAGTTTGGCTTGGGATTACCAGGTAGCATTAGCTGTTTTTTTGTACTAGAGATGACATATAATGTGTCTGATGCGACTTTGGGCAATTTAATTGTGTACAACTTTTAGTTTGAACTAAAAGATGTATTAAATTCAAGAGATATGTCCTGCAGATTTGCACGCAACTACGAAAATTGCCAATTTTGCGATAAATCGTAAAAATGGTAAAAAAACTAAAAAGATACTTGTAGAGAAGACAAGTCCCTGAAAAGACTGGCGATTTTAGCAATTTTAACAATTTTGCACAAAATTCACAATTTTTGCAAAAATTACAAAAATGGCTAGTCCCAGTAGGGAACTTGTTTTTGCAAAATGGTGATTGCTAGTTGGGGACTTGTCTTCTTCTTTTCATCTTTACGATTTTTGCGCTTTTTCGTCGCAATTTTCGCAAAAATCACAAAAATCTTTAAAATGGCGAGTCCCAGTTAGGGACTTGTCTTCTTCTTCTTCTTTTCAGCATTTATGATTTTTTGAGATTTTTTTGCAAAATTCGCAAAGATCGCAAAAATCACGAGTCCTAGTTGAGGACTTGTGTTCTTTTTAGCTTTAATGATTTTTTCAAGAGGTTGCAATTTTTGCAGCAGGTTACAAACCTGTACAAACCTGTACATTAAAGTGAAATTCAATTGCCCAAAGTCACCCAGATGCATTATACACAGAAAAATTTACAGGTGCCATAACCCATTGATTCATGAACTGCCCCACATTGACAAGTAAAATCGTCTGGCCATAAGACACTCCCCGGAGTCAATGCATGGGTCAATGTATTAACACACTAAATTGGCCCAAGAAGTTTAATAGGATCCTTCTTTCTCAGAATTGGGACTCGGTTGAAGCAATGAATTATGTTGTTTTCAATCAATCAATCGATCTTTTTAGGCTTGTACAGAATTAGCACTTCCAGCAGGCTCAAATAACAAGACAGACATGTTTCCTGTTCTGCCTTTTACTCCTGAAATGCGGGCAGAGTACTGCTTGCTAAAATGGAATGTGACGCAACGACCAAACTGGACACCCATTCAATTCTGGGGAAAAGGTTTGTTTAAATAGGGCAAATTGTTTAAAGTCTAGTTACTGCATTAGAATGAGCATAAAAATTCTTGAAACTGGAAAAAGGAAAGGAACGGAAAAGAACTTAAGTGTCTAGTTGTTCAAGCACTGGAACACAAATTGGGGACACTGTAAACTGAAATTAACAATTAGCGCAAATGTTGGTTAGCTACTTGTTTTTTTATCCAATTTTTTCAAAATGGAATCCATTGTTTTCAAAGGGGTCCTCTAAAGAAACCAAAATGTTGATGGCAGTTAATTATGTACACTGTACATGACTGTACATGACAAACACTCGTGTTGTGGTGTGTACGTAGATGTTCATGGGTATGCGTTGGATATGAGATGGTATGTAACCAGTTTCACGCAACATAGCAAGGTTGAATGGAATATTATTGTTTCACTTAATTCTGAATGCCTGTACAAGTGAAATTTACATGTAATTTCGCTTAAAAGGAAAGGAAAGGAACTTTATTTGAGTGTCTAATCTTCTAGCACTAGAGCACTAATTGGGGACACTGTAAGTTGAAATTAACAAATCAACGCAAATCAAATTTTGGCTTTTGAGGAAAGGGGAAAACTGGACTACTTGGTGAAATACCTCTCGGTGCAGCATAGAGAACCAACAAACTCGACCCACATATGACGCTGAGTCTGGGAATCGAAGCCGGGCCACATTGGTGGGAGGCGAGTGCTCTCATCACTGCGCCATCCCTGCACCCCTATGAACTTTTCAGCTTGACAACACTCAACTCCGTCAGTTTCCATATTATGTCATACGGTGTATGAGCTGATTGAGTGAACCAATCAGAAAGGTAGAAAAACAATATCGGGGGTTGAAAATTTAATAATAATTATTTTAAAATAATTAAAATAATGAAATTACTAATTAAATCATTAAAATAATCAGTCTAGCAATGGCAGTTCATCTCCTTCCTAAAGAATGTCAAATTCAAAACCGCTTTTGTGTATGTATACATAGTTGACTTCTTTCATTTTAACTGCTAGAAAATGTAAATATCTAATTGAAATTGATTGACTTGAAGGAAAAAGTTGGTTTAGTAACTAAAATATTGATAACTCATCATCCTTTTCTTTCCAGACATATCTGCAGCGTCAAATATTATTTTCTCCAACGGTGACTTAGATCCATGGAGGCCAGGAGGTGTAAGTTAAACACTGCGTAAGGCTGCACTTTATGGCACTCTATAAAGATGATCTATGTTGATGAAATTACAAATTTGAAGCAATGTCTACTTGAAGATCATGGATTGTTGATAAATCTGCACTGGCTTTTCACAGCAAAAGTGGTTAAAAACCAAGTTTGTGAAATGATTTTATTTTTTGCAAAATGGAGTTAGAATCGCTTTCACCTTATGACTGACATTGGCAATGACGTTAATTTCCTTTGATTATTATTTATAAGCCATTTCCGAGTTCATGTCTTCCTCCTCTTCAAATCGAGTCTAAGTGCGAAGTTTTTGTGGTGGTAATTAGTTTTACTTTATAGATGAATGAAAACTAATTTTCATAAGAAAAACTTTGCACTTAGACTTGCTTTGAAGATGACCCAGACATGAACTTGGAAATGCCTATGAACTTTTGAGACATGACAACCAGAGCCTTGTAGGGCTGTGAAACATAGGCTTCTTCTGTTTCAGCATCTTACAGTGCAACGCGCCTTACTGTGGCCACCCAACAAACTTTTTTTTGTAATTACATCAACTCAACAACCCATGCAACGGTGTTCAACTTACAACTGTGTGAACTTTGCAA
>NC_090878.1:10875310-10925310 GCF_036669935.1 Montipora foliosa | reverse complement strand
AGATCGTAAAGTCCCTACTAAGTATGGTGATACAACTTCTTCATTCTCTAACACTGACGTAAATCCGGTATTTCCATGAGACCTTAAAAAGTTGCTTGTTTGTTGCCCTTTTTCCCGTTCAGTTCTTCTCGTATTTACTTCATTTTATAAGAAGCAGAGAAAATTTGGCGAGATGTGGTCAATGATACTGCCTAACCACTCCAAAAAACACATGGCTATCTGCGGCCTTTCCCTACATCTAGGTACGACGGAAAGCCGCAAGAATCTGGAACAAAAATTCATCTTTCAAATCGGCACCCTTAATCCTCACGGTATTAACGAACGCTTTTCATTTAACTAATATATTCCTATTTTTCACGTTGCCATGTTACCACCAATAGCGTAGCTCCTACTCTACTATAAAAACTACACGTAACCCATAATCCCTCGATTCGCTCTGACGAAGGGCTAACGCTCGAAACGTCAGCTTTTAGAATCTCTGTACGGTGGCCAATTTACATTATCAACTCCGTTGATAAAACCAAATTTTTGCTTCAAACATAGCCTGGGTTCTGTGATTCCTCCGATGTTCGATTGAGGAATTTTCGTTTTCTTCGGCACCACTGCGTTAAAAACCAAACCTTTTCGCTATGTCAAATGAGAATTATTGTTGATATGCGCTACTTATTACTGAAAACTAACCATTTGGTATTCGGCGTTCTCAAAATACTCCTTCAGCATTTAAACATGCTAATCTAACTTGCACCGTTTAAAGTTCTGTCGCTAGAGCGTGAAACAGCAAACGCGAATTCGAAACGCTGGTTTGTTGCTTGTGAAAGTATGAAAATTGTTATTCCAACTCGTCGTTGTCTTTTGAAAGGATACTTGATACCTGCTGCTAACACGCAATAAATGATCTCATATCAAACGAGTTTCTTCCACTTTTGGCAAAATCGCCAAAAGTCCAACGTTTGCCGTTGGCCGTAAGCGATATGCTTAAATCTCTCTTCACTCTCGTGCGGTATCCGTCACATAATCGGTAGTTCGTGCAAAACCGAATCGATCATGGCGCCCGCATTGCACAGTCAGCGTTAATTCACTGCAAGTCAACATGGCGGACAGCGAACGAAAGAAGCTGTTTTACATGAAATATATGAAAGAGGTAAGATTTACCTTTTACATATTGTAGGATAGAACTTCTCTAGACCCTGCGGCTGTGTTTGTATTGTTCTTCACTTCGGATTTGTTTCCCGTAGAAGTCTTCTGTATATTTTGCTAGTTAAATAATCCCCCTCACGAAGAGATACGACCGGTACCCTCAATATCAGTGTTGCAATGATATACCTCCTGCCTCCTGGTGAGGCCAGTGTGATCATTTTGTTGAGGATGAATGATGTATAGTCGAGCATAAGTCCTCACTTATTGGAAAGGCCACAAATCCGCGGGAAACAAATCAAATGACAGTAGTGTTCATGTGAAGGGAAAACCAGAGCACCTGGAAAAATCCTCGAGCAAAGTAGAGTGCCAACAAACTCAACCAACATTTGCCGTCTAGTGCGGAATCGATTTCGGCTCACAATGGTAGAAGGCTAAAACTAACACCAGACTGCGCCATTCGTGCACCACGTAAGCGTTGTATTTGTATCTTTAAATTTATTCCCAGCACCCGGCAGAGTTCCCATCCTCGATCGAAAAACCTGTGTTTTTTTCTTTGTTTTGTTAGCTCGAGTTAGTGTTAGGGTATTCTTTCAAGTTGCTTTAATTTTCTCTTGTTTCCTTCGTGTTGCATCAACGGTGACTTTTACAGTTTTTAGAAGTGGATACGCGAAGCGTAAATAAAGTAGCCCAGGCTCGATGTACGGTATCAGTACTGAACTATTTTATGCAAGAATAGAAATATAAGGACTTGTATGTGGAAAACTGTTTTTTCGCAAAATTCAAAAAACTATTTACGATTTAAACCTCAGTCTTGTGTTTCTAGGTCTCTAGTATAGTTTCTAGGTCGTTTAAGAGGGATTTAGGTGATTTTTGGTTTCTCTTCTTTTCCCTCTTTTCATTCTTTAGAGGGAAAGGAAGACTTGAACCAAAAACCACCTAAATCCCTAAATCGCTCCCATTTTGTAAGCAATTAATGTATCCACGACATTTTCACAGTCTTCCTTTGATTTTTATACACCTAGGATGAGCCTCGGCATATAGCTGTTTTTCCCGCTTGCATGCATGGCTTCATAAACCACATCCTTTGAGTTGTCACGCCAAGCAGGCCGTCTACGTTCCTTTACTGATGGGAAAGAGGTCGGACCACTAATAACACTTGCCGTCAACTCCTCTCTTTACTTTTTGCAAAATAGTATGTATGTCCTGTAACGTCCTACATTTTCACATTATACATACATATTTACGAGGGGTCTTGAGATCAAACGTCCATGCTCAAGAAAACTTGAAAGTGTAACCAGGTACACCGCAGATTATATTAAGCTGATCCCGTATAGTTCATCAGCCTGAGTTCGGGTCCCACACGAACGTACAAGTGTGGCCCGCTCTGATTCGCCATCTGATGGGCGGTTTCTCTCTCCACCCACGCAGTATATAAGACGCAACTTAATTTGACTGTTTCTATGGGTTTTTAAAATGTCAGTTGTCAAAAGATGATCGAAAAAAATCGTTCTCTTTGGTTAAATCTAAAGTGATGGAAAATGACCGTTTAATAAGTCGTTGCTTTTTTCATCCCTGAGAAAGAAAGCAATATAAAAAAATTAGCCGTGATTCTGTTGAACTGTACATGAGATTCCACGAGTAGGCCCGAAGAGGGGGCCGTTAGACTTTGGACTACGGAATTGAACTGGATATTTCCCAAGACACTGTAACCAAGTGAAGCTATGATCTTCGCAGTTATGAACGCAATTTTTACAATTGCGTAGAGAAGCCTGAAAAATTCAGGACTTCAACGGGGTTTGAACACGTGACCTCGCGATTCCGATACGACGCTCTAACCAACTGAGCTATGAAGCCACTGACGTTGGGAGCTGGTCATTTGTGGGTTTCAATGGTCCCGTGAGGAATGAATCAATGATGAAATGGTATATGAAATGAATCATATATGAACTGCGGATATGAAATGAAGTGAAGCTATGATCTTCGCATTTTACAATTGCGTAGAGAAGCCTGAACTTTAAATAATGGTTTCAAGGGTAATTTCACAGCTTTTTAGGCATGGATGAAACGGGTAATTTTGAAAGCTAAAATGGTCCCAGTTGTATAAGAGTGGAGAATGTCCTCAATGGATAAATCACAAATCCATGGAAAACTCAATTGGATATCATAGCGCTTAATCATTGTGATTTATCCGTTAGATGGCGCTATGTGTACCTCTTGTACAACTGAAGTTAGTCCTCGATCGTAACTTCGCATGAGAACACATTGTGAGAAGCCATTCACAATGTGATGCTCTGGAGCCCTGACATTGGGACAATATGGTGCAGCGAATTTTTCGCTTGATTAGTCTTTCAGTGTCTTTATGTCAGGTCACGCGTGCCGTGACATTGAAATGCTTGTGCTGAAGTGTATCCCCGGGGGGGGGTACTCCCTTATAAGGCCTTAATGGGGACGTGCGGCCAGCCAGGGTATGTTTTTCGGGATTTTTGTCTTGAAAAGGGTATCGAATTCATCATTTTTGTCTTAATCAGGGTAACGATTTATCAATTTTTGTCTTAAACTGGGTTAAATGTCTGAAACAGGGTATCAAAAATCGGAATTCTGTCTTAAAATGGGTAGGAAAATTAGCGATATTTGTCTTAAACAGGGTCAGGGTATGAGGGGCCGCGCCGTACCTCCCCACCCAGGGATATGTCGAGTACCCCCCCCGGGAGTGTATCAAAAGATACAGGGTCAACGTTAGAGATCGTGTTGGGCTAAGTGACCACGAGATTGACATTGTGGGCGAGAATACGCGTTCATACAAGAAAAGAAAAAGTCGTGGATGTTCAGCAAACATATACGTTTTAAGAATGAGTGAGGTTGGTTCTCGAAGCCGAAGCCATAGCTTTCGCAGTTCAGAAGGAGAGGTGGAGAATTCGCCCAGACGACTTTCACAAGAAAACCAGCAGCAGAGACGATTGTCATCCGAAAGCGTTAGAAGTTATCGCAAGTCATCCCAACAAGATAATACATCTAGGAGAGTATCTGGCTCTAGGCGGATCTCTGGGGCTTCATTTTTTGTCGGTTTAAGAAAGCCAGAAGGAAAGGAGCAGTTAGCACAGGGTAACTTGAAGATTCGCTTTGAAAACACTTATCGCTTGGAGCCAAAGGGTCATTTTCCCGAAGAGAAAGTTCGAGCCGTGATCAAAGAAGCGTTGGGCACGTTAGTTTCACACAAATACAGCGCGGCTCATTCGCCTTTCATCGCCAAATTGCTGAGCTCTCGAATGCTGGAAAATGTGAAGCAATTGAATATCGAGCGATATAAAGTGGTCTGTTTGGTAACCATTGGGTCGAAAAAGTCACAGGGATTACGAATCACCAGCCGTTGCTTGTGGAATGCTGAGTTTGATACGTTTGTAAGTGGTTGCTTCGAGGGCGAGGATTTCTTTGCTGTGGGCACCGTCTACGGTGTTTATTGCGAATAACGACGATTCTTTTTGTTTACGGCAGATCTCTTAGTTGTTCCACACACAATAAACCGTCCCCCCCATTCAAAAATGCCACGCGTATACTGTAATTCAATACTGCTTAGTTATTTAAGGATAATTTCGTTAAAAAAAAAAAAAAAAATTCAACATTACCGCAAAGTATCGCTTCATTGGTAAAAACCTTATTGTGCAAGGCACGGCTATGTTTTAAGACAACACAACAATTTAAATCCCAATTAAAACTGTTCAAAGAATGCTGTGTAAAAACTATGACTTCCTCACTGCCTGGTGAAGAGGAGTCTGGACGAAATGTGTATGCTGCAGTATAAACCATGCAGTTGGGGTCAGGCAATTGTAATTTACTTCTCTGTGGAACACACTTTCGTACATATATATTGTATAGAACAAGGCCCAATATCTGATCATTAGGTCCGCCCTCTTGAAATAAAGAATTCGGTTTCCGTTTATAGGTGACCTATCCTTCATCACCAAAGAAGCCTTAAACAAAATTGATAATATAACTAGTTTATTACTTGCTTCATTTATTGACCTTTACATAAGATAACTTCATAAACATGAAGTATAAAGAACAATTCTTCTCAATCTGATGTAAAATTCTAAAAGCTTCCTAGAAATAGATACATAGCCCGTAATTAAAACATGCCCCCAAAAAGTAATTCTTTATTTCTGACAAAAACCGCGGAGTAAATTAACAGCGAAACATAGCAGTGCTCCAAAGTTTGTTGGATTTGCGCTCCATCAATAACAACTCGAGTGACTTTATGCATGTCCGAGAGAACATGCAGATATTTTAAGAGGCCCTTGTGGTTATCTACTGCCCGAGTGATTGAAAAGGGCATCAAGTGGATATATATGATAATCCATTAATTTGTTAACTCTTGTCTATACTATTCTCGGATTTTTATGGACATCAATTTTCGAAAATTTAAAATCGTGATTCACAACCTAAACCACAAACGCGTGCACAGGTTCCCTATTAAACTGTAAATAGATTTTTTTCCTATAAATATTGCCTGGAGCACCGTAAATATTTTCATTTGATTTGCATGCATTTATGGAACTTCCACACCTGTATCATTGCTAATTGCTGTAAAAGGAGTTACAAATGGTAATATTTGTAAGATGCATTGGACCATGTAACAGAAAATAGATGCGTGCACAGGTTCCCTATTAAACTGTATATAGATTTTTTTCCTATAAATATTGCCTGGAGCACCGTAAATATTTTCATTTGATTTGCATGCATTTATGGAACTTCTACACCTGTATCATTGGTAATTGCTTTAAAAGGAGTTACAAATGGCAATTTGTAAGATGCATTGGACCATGTAACAGTAAATAGATTATTTGCTTCGATTTTAGCACAGCAGTACAAACTGGGCGGATCTTCAACGTATTTCACCTGTTAAAAACTAAATCTGGCGCTTGATGATTTTTCCCACCGATGAGGTTGTGTCCTCTTTTGGCGGGGGTTGGCCTATCTTGAATCACAAGGGAATCTTTAGACGGGCAAACTGCCTCCCCCATAAACTATAGGCTATGGGTTGATTTAACAACTTAGCGGCACCGAACCATTGGATTGGTCCTAACAGACCGAAAGTAGAAGTTACAAACGTTTTTTAAGAGCTGTAAAATCCGAATGCCCGTTCTTTTTACGGAATAGGTCGTGTATATTGGACGTGAGCTCGAGTGGAGGGTTTAGAAAAGGGAGCTAAACGGTAAATGGATAAGTTATTTGTGAAGAAGTGACGGTCTACATCTAAAAGGACGTTTTCAATCATCCTCTAGGGACACCAATAACAATAGAGAAATGTACGACTTCTGGTGGACGAACCAAAGAAGTTAATGAAACTTCCTATAAGATATCGTTTAATTCGCGTTTTCGTCGTAAACGAGAGGCGCGGTAAAGTGTTAAATTTTGTCAAAACGTAGGTCAGACTAATAGGCTACATAGTATGCTCACAATCCTGGACATGCGTTCCTCTGAAAAAGAATATTCATCTTGCAATCAAATGACTTCATAAATGACAAACGAGCCTGCTCTACCCTGCACTTTTAGCGAATTAGCAATTTCGCGCTTACCGCGCGACGAGAGGGAAGCAATTCCTACTCTACGCGCACTAGTTTGCGCTGGGCTGACTAAGGCTAAAAAACTCTTGAGGTAATTTCTCGAGCCGTTGATGTAACATTAGGGAGCTTTAGCAACGACGACAGGAACGGCAACGAGAGCGTCATCTCAAAACTTAAATTCGCTTTAGTGCAATCACTTCGCGACTATTCTAAGCTTTTTAACGTGGCAATGGTGTGGTAGCCCCTCAAGAATGAAATCGATATGAGTCACGCTTAATTTAGGGGAGAAAATGAATATTTATCTGTAAGTGCCGAAGTCCTCCATAAAACCAAAAACTTGGCTATTTCAAGTTGTAGTTTTGCTGACGACGGCAAAGAAATGGACAAAAGTGAAAAATGCACGTGCAGGGCGTGCAAAGCTATTGTTTTTGCCCACCAAATATGCAAATTTGTGACGTTCTCGTTGCCGTCGCCGTTGTTGTTGCTAAAGCTCCCTAACATCAGGCCCCCGGATGTTCAAACGGTGGATAGCGCTATCCGGTGGATAAATCACTATCCAGCGGATAAACACTAGCAAAATTGAATGAGTCATCCAGTGGATAGTGATTTATCCGGCGGATAGCGCTATCCATCGTTTGAACAACTGGGGCCAGGAAGCTTAAAATTAGGGAGCTTACGAAACGACAACGCTACAAAACAATAGGTTTAGTGAGCAAAAACAATGGCTCTGCACGCTTTGCACGTGCGTTTTACATTTTAGTACATTTCTTTTCCGTCATCTCCTAAATGACTACGTGAAATGACCAAATTCAAGGTTCTGTGGAGGACGTTAGCACATGACGATGAATTTTCAGTTCTCTCTCTCTACGCTTCCAACTCACTCATACCCGTTTAATTCCTCGACAGGTACGTTACTACACATTTTTAAGGCGAAACGACATGAAATAGTTTCGTAGTGATATGAATAACGCGAATTCGTATTTTAAAATGAAGTCCTCGTTGCCGTCGCCGTCCTCGTTTCGTAAACTCCCTATTAAGCAAGAACAACGACCACGGCTACGAGAACCCCACAAAACAATAAGTTTAAGGACGGTGCCTACGATTGTTATGGCGCATACGTTCTGCGCATCTGGAGATACTCGGGTTTCCTGCTTACTAATACAGTGATATCTTTGCTCGGTTTAAAACTATCCGGAGAAAGTAGATCTTAGTAAGTAGTATTCTTGGTAATTAAGCTCCAATTTGAGAAAGAACGCCATATATTGCTTTGTATTTTAAAGCTTTTCACAAATATTATTCATCAATTATCTTTGAAAAATGTGTGGTGACCCCCAATTTTCTTTTTGGATTTCAATAACAGTTGTTAAGATCTACATGTGCTACATAATCATAAACCGGGGCAAGAATACCTTTGAATTAGTAGGCACCGTCCTTAATTAGCAAAAACAACAGCTCTGCACTCCCTGCATGCACGTGCGTTTTACATTTTGATACATTTCTTTGCCGTTCTCGTCTTGACAACGACGTGAAATGATCAAATTTGAGGTCATGTGGCGGACGCGAGCACCTGACGATCACTTTTCAATTTTCTCTCTAAATATCCACACCGTACTCACCAATTTTATTTGTAGAATACTGACACTCACTTTCCACTCCGAGCGACTCGGAATAATCGCGAGATTGTTACAACAACGGGAAGTAATATTTTTAGACCACGTCAGTTCTTGTAGGCGCAGTCGTCGTCGATGATGAAGCTCCTTGTTTAAAAAACGACGACTTCAACCATGGCAACGCCTCAATACAATAATTTCATTGATTTAGAGAGAAAAAATGATTGTTCCGAACTTGCTGTACGCACATACTAGAAGTTGAGATAAAAAAATGCATATTTTTATCGTCGGGTAATAGAACGAAATTTGGTTATCTCATGTCGTTATTGGACGAAAACGGCAAAGAAGTGTACCAAAAGTAAAACGCATGTACAGGTCATAAAGAACCTTCATTTTTGCCCCTTTTCGCTCTCGTCCAAATCGGCGTTGCTTTAACTCCGTTTTTTACAAAAAGAGGACGGAGAAAATGTACTATCATGCATGTAAAAACGCACGTGCTGGTACGTGAAGAGCATACGCGTGAAAAACTATTGCTTTTGTGCATTAAAGCCAGTCAGTATTGTTGCGTTCTCGTTGTTATCATCATTACTTTCAGTCAGCTTTTTATTATGATAATTTGGGAGTACTTCCGCCTTAAATAGTTGCTTTTTTTCCCATTATGCGCTGTATATTCCATACACCAAGCCAATAGCGTACATATCTGCATTTATGCTTCTTGCTTCATACAGTCTGTGTGATATTGTTGGTAAGGCATGGCTCTGGGCGAGCTCCGTTTGCTGGGGCACAAATAATACCACATATGTTTGGGATATTTTGGCCAAACCCTGATGGGCTAGGCCGATTATTGAAAATCAGCATGTTAACCTAGGAAATACCCAAATATACAAGATATGATTCCAGCAAAGGTGTGGGGACAAGAAAGAAAAAATAGGGAGGGCAGGGAAAATTGATTTGACTCTGTTAAATCAGCCTCTGCATAGCTTGCACGAATGGTGAATGATCCAGAGAAAATCCCGGATGACGGGAATGCCCAAACTGTAACATGGGAAATTACTAACTAAGCATGTCACACTCAGCATAAATCCATTTATTTCGTCTGGGCAATAAATTTTTTTTTCGAAACCACATTGTGCATAGCAATCAAACTTGGCATCCCAGACAAAACGGCTGGCCATTCGGATACTCTGTTTCGCTCTCTGACCAATCGAAACACTGGTAAGAATTTTGTACCTTGTAAACTGCATGGATTTGAGGTGCTTGACATGACAGACAGGCATGTTTCAAAGCCAGTCTTCAGTGGAACCAGATGGTGTGTAGTTTTTATCTCAGTCTGCCTTCAGCGAATAATCAAATCCACTAGGATCAGAGTTGAGTTAAGGGGTCTTGAAATCGTAGTAAGTCGTCTTCGCCGAGGCAACGCGTTTTCCAAGTCGGTTTCCGTGTTTTCTTCCTGGCTTACTCCACTTGAAGTAGTTATAATTGATTTCTGACCTCGATAGCTTTGTTCATGTCCAGTTATATCGGCGTTTCGTGTTTCTAAATTCACAAGGATGTCAAAATTTTCTCGCTCAATCCAAGTAGCTTCCGAGAGAGTGACTCCCGATCCTGTGGACTAAGAGTATTTCCCGAGGAGCTTTCTAAGCGAAAATTTGGATCCTCTCTGAATGTTAACACAAACCCATCTTGGTCGACATTGTTCTGTCGCTCTGTGCAAATGTCTTTAATCTTCTGGGGCCATTTGTTTAAAAAGGGGATTTTAAATCACTATCTATTGGATAGCGCAATTGGTCTCGCTATAACTTAACCACTAGATAGTGATTTATCCGGCGAATAGCGCTATCCATGGTTTGAACAACTGGCCCCAGTGCCGTACTTCTTGCCGTCGCCACGGTATTATTAGAGACCTTTGGCACCGAGCTTTCGGTATATACCGCAAACCGCGATTTGCAGTTAGTCGTTTGCCGTTAGAGGTTGGCTCGATTTTGAAGTTAAGCAAGCCGTTCCTGTTATGCACATCGGCGCCGCCGTCTTGGATTTTTCGTTGCTGCAACTGCTCTCAAATCAAACAGCTCAAATTCTCCCAAAACTCATATTTCATCTTCAAAATTGTTCCCAATGGATAGAAAGCAGATGTAACAACATAACTGATATGGTCAAACGGGACGTCTGGTTGATCTCTGGCTATAAAACGCTGCCGTAAATCACTTACCGCAAGAACGGTGTCTTGAAGTTGTAACTCGAACCGCAGACTGTAAACGTGACGACTTAAATCCTCTCCGTTCTTGAGATACAGAAGAAATTGTGGCCCCCGACAATGGCCCGTAAAGTTTCGGGACTTTCGAGAAAAGGGCCCCAGGCCTGGGATTCGGATATTGCCCGTGAAGTCATCCCGATATCAACGTATCGCTCAAGGATGATCGTCGCGGAGTGCTATTGCTGTGAAATTCCGTCAAAATCAAACTGTTTGGTGGGACCGTTCTTATATCTGAAAGCTCTCTTTAGCTTAATCTCAGGGCAAATTATTTAAACTTTGAGGGTCTAGCTTTTATTATGTTTGCAGATAATCGTTTCATAAATATGATCAAGGGACGCCGATATTTGCATTTTTCAACGATGGTCAAATTCTAGAATGACATTCGAGGTGGTCCATTTGTTCCAAAGAGACAGCTATTAGTATAAAACAAATATTTCCTATAGTCGACTAATAAAGAGTAATAACTAAAGCCGTTTATAGAACAGATGTTTCTGATATTTCTGATACCTTTTGCAGTATGCCGTAAATTTTCGGCGGAAACAATTCAAAAGCTAGCGGGTTTGTTCAAATCCCTTTTAAGCTTCACTAAGATACAAAGAGATTCAAGGATCTAGACCGTGTTTAATTTTCATGTTCCATTGATAGGCTCCAATTCCTAATTAATGCAGACAGTAAATTGAAAGTAAGGTGCAAAGTAGAGTTGGCAGCGTGGTATAAGAGCACAAGTCGCCTTGCGTCAACGTTTTTGGGTCCCCTGCTCTGCTCGGAGGGGTTTTTTTGTTTAGGTACCCTGTTTTCTCCTGTCATCAATAGCAAAGGATAGATTTTGAGTCTACCAGAGTCTACCTAAATAGTACAGCACTTGTGCGTGGCTGCCTTAATATTATCAGAGAGATTTAACATCTCGTTTACAGAAAAGTCGGGGCAAAAGCCAGACTCGTATTGCCTTTTATCTACAGATATTCAAGTAACTGCCTAAAAGAGATAGACAATTTAGAATAAGAAATTTGAATTTTTCATGCTGTTATCACAAGAATGAGATTAAATTGTACATCCCGATATCAGTCAACCCATAAGACCTGACAAAAGCCTATCGATCGACCGTCAATCTATAATTATTGTTTACTTTTTCTTTGTAACGTTAATAAGTGCGTTTGTAGTACTACCTTGCTTCAAGCAGTCTCCCATAGTTTTGAAAGTGACTGCGGTTTTCAAGAGACATTCTTTGACACGTCACATAAATGTTTTTAAAATGTTGCTAAACTTTGTGAAATTGCTGAATCATTAAGAGAGTCAAGGGTAAATACACAGTTCATGACAGATGTGAATAAGCGAAGGCGTTTTTTTTTTGTGTGTGTGTACAAACATAGCTTGCGTCCTTAGCTCTATAAAGGATTTAAGGGAAACTGGTCTGTGATCAAACTTTTAAATTTTGATAGCATTTTGATCGCCTTCGCAAAAGTGACACAACGTTATAGAAAGTTCAGGTTCGCGGAATTAAATGCTTGACCTCAAAGTTTTACAAAGTTATAAATAATCATCCTGCGCTTATTGCTAGTAATTGAAAACAACGGCGCGGAGGAAACTCTTCGTTGATTGAGAGCTTGTTTCTCCTTAATAGGAATTTTCATAGTTACGGAGGAAGGCGAAATTAAGACTTAATTATCCACCCACGTCACTGTTGTTTAAAAGATGTTGTTGCTTCAAACAACATTTGAAATCCATGTAGTTTATAAAGCAATATTATGAGCAGAAATCATAGGAAATTATCGAGATCCTTAGAGGAGCGCAACATCCTCGCGTCTACCACGCGCGCATCGCAAATCTCTCAAAATGACAACGAACTTAAGCAAAAATTAGACGCAATCAACACCTCTTACAAGCTGTCAAACAAACGGATTATGAACGAAAAACGCGAACTGAGAGAAATTTTGTATGGCTTGCAGAGCGAGCTCAATTTCTCCAAGGAAATGAAGGGCGTGTATACGCCGTCGTTGTTGGATAGACGGCGCCGTGGACGCGTTAGACGAACTACAGTTAGCTCAGTGCCTTCAGAAGACAGGAAAGACGTTGATTTTGAGAGAGATCAAGAGGGACGCGGAAAGGAAAGAAAATTAGAAGATAGTGAAATGGAAAGTGTTACAGTAGGTTTGAAGTCTGCTTCTCATTCTGATGACGTGAAGAACATGGAAGAAAAGCCTTGCGGGAAAAAAGAAACAACGCAAGATGCTGAATTGGAAAAGCTTCAAGTCAATACGAGCCACGTGTTTATACAAGAGATAACAAGGGCCGACAATGAGCAACACGAGACGAAGTCAGAAGACTTAAAAACCAAACAGAATTTCCGTCTTGAAGAAAATACAAAGAAAACATGGGAAAGTGAAAGTGATAAACACAGGTCAAACCGCCGCGTAGTTGAAACGGGAAAGGGCAGATCTGTTGTTGAACATCCGGAAGGAAGAAAAAAGTCGTCCACAGAAAGTTCACATTCCTTTTCACGAGCCTTCCGAGGCAGGTTCGTAACCGACAACGACACCACTTCAACTACGTCGACACGTAAAACATCCCGAACCCAGCAAATCTCAGATGGAAATCGAGAGGTCGGAATACATCGGCCGAGCATCGGCGAGGAGTCAGTAACTGTTCCATCAGTTCCGAAACAACGAAAAATTAGCCTTAATGTTCCGCCGTATCCGGGGCAACGAAAAGATGTTCACAACCGAGGGGGAAGCCCTATGTGCGGACATCTTGTAAGGCCTCAAGCGAATGATTCAAGCGCTTTGGATTCGCTACCAGAAAACCTTGGCGGTCGGAGAATAAGCGTTGCTCATGGAAGGGTGCGAAAGACTTCTAGGACGACTGGACTTCCTCCATTGAAAGAAGAGATTAACAAGCAACAAGAATCGCTCTTGGAAAGTTGGAGCGATTTGGCAAAATGTAGATATTTGAGAAAGGAACAAAATGAGATCAGCATCGATGATATATTTCGCAAAGAATAGGTCCAGAATTTGTGTACGAAGCTTTTAAAAAAGCTTATCTTTTCAGTTAATTAAAACACTGAACTCGCGATCAGAAGAGTTGTTTCGCGATGGCGGATTTAGTAAGCTGAAGCGCTGTGAACTTAAGATGATAGAATGAGCTTTTTTCATGGCGCACAAGTCCCACGTGCAGGGCGTGATCATTTTGAACTGCGTGCAATACGTGCAACATGCTTTCATGCTCTTCTTTATTTACTAGCGTTCGACTGTAAAGCGTAAAAAAAAGTGGGTGGGGAGGGGGGGGGGAGGGAGGAAGCTGTTATCTTTGAACATTGAACTTAAGGGAAAAAACTATTGTCATTTTTTTTCGAAGCATATTGCTAATGTTACGAAAAGCCGGTCAGGCTGGAGGTGAACTATATGGCATATATATTCGACACGCTATTAAAGGAAGAGAAAAAGACGTAAAAAATGCAAGAAGATTCAAATTATTTATGATCATATCACTGAAGTAAATAACTGCTAAATTTGCTTAGCCGTATGAGTATATTTTTACAAATATGGCACACTAAAAAATTATATTTTTAACTCTGGTGTCTACTTTGGCTGAGAATATCAATTGGCAACTAACTCCGTCGTATTTTCTCGAAACAAAAATCATGGAGCAATATAAACAGTAGCATTCAAGCTGCAACAGAGCTTTGATAAAACCAAAACTGCTTAACCATGACCTTAATGTGGCATCCTGCCATCCTTAATTAATGATTAATTAATAATTAATGATAATTGGATGATGGAAAATGGAGGGATTTTTCTTTTTTTTTTTTTTTTTTTTCTTCTCCTAGTCTATTCCCTTTCCCCTGATCTGAGGGTTAATTGGGGAAAATACAATTCTATGGTGGATCCAGAACTTTTAGTCAGGGGGTTTTGGAGCATTGTGGGACCGTTCTAGGAAAGTCTTGGGTATGTATATCGTTTTCAAAAATGACCCTTGGTTAATAACTTTCAAATTATTGGCTGTGTGGGTTTGCAAACAAAGACTTTGCTTATGTAAGCCGTGCTTTTTTTTTTCAGAAACCGCATGTTAAATGTTTTTCATATTTCTTCAAGGGTTTCGACTGAACCACTCGAAGAAGCTCTCAATCCGCCCCAACAATTGTTTATTCGGCGTCAAATCTGCGTCAAATTTATTGCTTAATTGTCTAATTAGTTCAAGCTTTTATTTACATTCATCTCGCCTTAGCTATTGTTTTATTTCAAGGAGACATAATCTTTGACTTTCCAGGCGCATCTTCGATTCTGTTGATTGATAGAAGTCTGGTAAATTCCGGAAACCAAATTTCAACGACGAGACATCAATTCTTGTCGTGCCAACATTAAAAAGTGATGTACACCATCAAATTACTTTCTCCTGGCATTATTTTCAAAAGACTTTGTGATTGATCTGTCCTTCATTACTTTGCGTACAGAGCAACGGCTCTACAAGACACAAAACAAGATTATATCATCATCACTACTTGGTAAGAATCTCTTTCTTTGATGTTCATTTTCGCCAACAAGTTGACCTGTGCTAGCACAGGTCATTATAATGTTCATGTATTCGTGAATATCTCACAACGAATTTAACCATGCTAATCGATTATTGGACGCGCAAGCTTTGACACGCTCTCTGGCTGTGGATTTAAATGATCTTCGAATTCTCGCAAGGTCGCTCACAAGGAAGCCTTAACTTTAATCCCCAAAACACTAAACCCAGCGAATGATTTACTACAGGCCGGTCTTTATTGTTTACAGAGTGAATAAAACTAAGGGAAATGGTATTTGGTGAGCAAAATTAAAAATGGCCTTTTTTCGAATTCTAGCAAGGTCGCTCAGAAGGAAGCCTTAACTTTAATCTTCCCCTAAAACACTAAACCCAGCGAATGATTTACTACAGGCCTGTCTTTATTGTTTACAGAGTGAATAAAACTAAGGGAAATGGTATTTTGGTGAGCAAAAAATGGCCTTTTGGAGAGCTGATAAATTTCTAATCAAATATTCTGACTATTCCCCCTGGACTGGAGAAATCTTGGCAATCGATCAATTTTTGTTTTTTGTTCTGGAGAGCGCCCAGTACCAAGAGAAAATGAGGGGACAGAGAGGGAGGCTCCCGGTCCAGCCCTTGGGATATGTCATGTCCACGAAAGTTATTTTTAGACGAGCGGAAGTCTTCCGAGACGTCCGCATGCAGGCCAACCTCGGTCCGATGTTTGAAAGAAAATAAATATTCATCAGCCTTCCACGTGCGCCGTCATTTTCTCTTTTCACTAAGAACCTGAGAGCGAGGCAAGACTGCATGCGAACGTCTCGGAAGACAGACTTCCGCTAGAACAAAGACTTCTGCTCGTCTAAAAATAACTTTCGTGGACAAAACATATCCCGGCCAACGCCCTGAGCCTCCCTCTCTGTCCTCTTATTTTCTCTTGCCAGTACTGAATACTATGAAACCCAGCCATAGGCGTACGAGCCGGGGAAACGGGGCGGCAGCCCCCCACCTAGGGAAATGATGTAATTTTTCGGGCGAAACGCTCTTGATTCGGGCAACGACACTCTGGAGAAAACATTATAAAATAATGCTATTGGCGTGATTTCCAAAAGACGTCAATAAAGTTTCTAGATAGCTACATTTTAGGTGATTAGATGCCCGAAAGTGGTTTCTTCAGAGATATGGTAATTTGAATAATATTTTGTAAAATGTGAAGTGTATCGTTTCGCTGACATCTGCTGCAGTTCGCGACTAATTTTCGCGCCAATTTCGCGGAGAGCGGGAAAGCGTTTTGACGAGTTCACATGAAGGTCAGGTTTATGGTTTCTTCGTTGAAGTTCGTTCGATTCTTTGTAGAGTCCGTGGACTTTAAATGTTCAAGAAAAAGTGAAAAACATAGAAGGATACTAAAGGTCAAGCGGTCGTCAATGTCAACAAGGCAAAAGGTAAATGCTACACAAATTCAATTAAGTAATTTGTTTATTCTATTCGATTGATTCTATCGGTAAATCGCATTATAAAGTATCACATAATAGGAGTTCATGTCACCCAGCTGGTAAGTACCGTGTATTGACTACTTTTTCAGCCTTTATTGTCCCTAAATGAAATGATATGTGGTATCTGGTAAAGACTCCCGGGACTGATCATGAATATTTTTTATTCCTATTTTAGTGTTACTGCATTTAGCAGACATTATCATCTTTATTATTCATATTTATTCATCGGTGCAGTAGTTTTGCTAATTTTGTTCGATGTTCACATACTGTAACATATCATTTGATCATATGAAAGATTCGATCATAATTAAGCACTACTCTCCATTTCCAGACGAGAGATGACGGATCAAGGGCCTGATAGAAGAAAAAGAAAACGCCCTAATCGTCAACGCGTTATTAGTATGCAAGCTTTCAATTTAACTATTCTTCCAATGATAGCAGTTTCATTAGATGCGAAAATGGTGAACGTCTGCGTTTGCATCCCGATTTCAATCCTCACGCTTTTCGTTATTGCGTAATTTTTTTTCGGGCAAGAAAGTCACTGCCCCCCAAGTCCGAAGGTACCTGTACGCCTATGAACCCAGCACCACGTGCTGTTATTAGGCTAAAAGAGAAGTGTAATCATGTAATCGGATCATTGGTGGAAGCTGGGCAACCGAGCTCGAAAGGGCTTGATCGAGTATAAATACATCATAACATCCTTTTTGGGAAATCGAGCTCGATTTACATTATTCGATCTCGAGTTACCTTTCGATATCGAGTGACAGTTGCACTTCAAATATCGAGTTCGATTCCCAATAATTCTCGAGCTTGAACTGCGCCCCAAAACCTTGATTGTCATACTGTTTTTGTCCCAAAGAGGGTCTACAGAAAACATCGAAAAAAACCTCGTTTTAAAACTTCATTTTATTCTTATCATAGAAAAAGGATTAATTTTATTATATAACAAGAACTTTCGAAAAATGGAACTGGTACGTTGAATATATATGCGGCGTATAGAGATTTAGGGTTCGGTAACATGTTAAGCGCTGGCCAAACGCAGTCGCAAGTCATCGCAAGTTCCGTTTGGCCACAACTTGCCGGTACCTGCATGCGAGTCCGTTTGGCCACCGACGCAAGTTGGTACGCAAGTGGGCATTCCCAAACTTGCGATGACTTGCGACTCCGTTTGGTCAGGTCTTAATACTAGTGTCAAGTAACCTACATAACGATTCCACTTCACTACAAATTAACAGACTGTGCTGTCCGCACCACTGCACGACGTTTCGCACCATTTGAGTTCGACCTGGACACCTTTTTAGTGTAAAGAAACACCAAAATTATTTTAACTGGCAATGGCACCGCTTTTACAGTTCGATTGGGTTATCCAAACCCGAATCTGGTGTAAATTCAGTTTGTTTTGGAGAAAGATCATTCATTCATATCACGGTGCTAAGGTAACACTTACTGTGTGTTTTTAAAAAAGTATCGTAATCGAAATTTGTATTCAAAGCACACAACGGTGTAAAGACACCGCATCCGTTAGTGCTAACAAGAGCCAAGGTGGTGTTGGCAAGGCTGCAAAACTTTTATGCTATCATTTTTTTTTTTTAGCGTTTCTTGCACCATGCGGCAAAATGTTTGCAGTTGTAGGTTATCAAATCGTAAGAGCTTTCTCCAAGCTTAGAAACAGCTCTTGCCAAAACTTCATCGTCAGAATGACAGTCCTTTTCGTCGTAGATGACTTTGTACACTGGATGGACAAAGCTTATCCATTCTTGTTTTACGCCGTCATGATAAGTGTTGTGTATAACATTGACTTTGGATATTCCGTCGTGCCATAGAACGATGCAATGATGCCTTGGATGAGCAAAGTGGCGGTACGAAACTATATGGTCTCCAGTTTGCAACTCTGTGATGTCTTTTACTGCTTTGTCATTTGTCTTTATGAACCTCGTTATTGCTCGACCAATGTAAGGTCCAAGCCAGGAACCAACAAGTTTTCCACAAGTTCCACCAATTATCCCCACAAAGATGCCAGCTGGTCCAGCCACCAAACCACCAAGTGCCGCCAGTCCACCGGCAAATATCGCCTCGGTGACTCGTGCTGTGACTTCCTCAATGAAAACTTTTCTTGTTAGATTGCCATTTTTTCTTTCTTTGTACAACTTTTTGATGTCGATGATCGTCATTGCACCTTCGATGGCAACCACAAGACCAAAACCAATCCATTGGCAGTTGTTAGCTATTCTCTCTATTGTTTCTGCGGTACTCACCTCAACACTTGGAGAGATGGCTGCCCGTTGGAGCTGGCATAATTTCCCGGTAAGCGAGCCGAGAGCTCTCTTTAATTGATCACGCATGCTTTTCCATAGCCAGCGAACCTGTTGACTTTTTACCACTCCCTTTTTACAAAATGTAGCAAACGATTCGCAGTTATCTCTAAAGAGGTGGTAGCCTTTGTCACCGAGTCGTGAACGAGCTCTGGCTAAAACAAGGCGAGGCGGATTCTCCGTTATTACTTCTTCGTTGTAATCCATACGGTAGAGATTCCCACGTTCTTTTTTCAAGTCAACCAGCTCCTCTGTAATTTGCGCCCCTTCTCCCTTTTCACTACTCCAGTGAATCACTCGAACTTTGTTCCTTTCAGTGTCTACAGCTGTGACCAGTGCATGATGCCATATCACGTATGGCCTTTTCCACGCGATGTGGTCCCCAGGTTTGAGGTAATCTGCACACAGACTTAGATTGGTTATCTCTGTTCTGGTTGGATGTACCATGTGAACACTGCTATCCGTCGTGTCAATAGCTACCGTCTTCTTGTAAAAATGTTCCTTCCCGAGGTCAAGGCAGTTCTCTTGACGGGGTGATACGAGTAAAGTTTCTTTCAAGTATTCACATTCACACTTAACACAAAACGTTCCCAGGAGCTCATCACCATCGTAGTAATGCCGAAATTTTGATGCATCGCTGTTGTCACACTGAATGCATTTGGCGCCATTAGCAAGATGGACAAATCCTTCCGCATTTGCCATTGCAATTTCCGTACAGTTGTTGCTTAGACACAATGGGATCTAAGTTAAAAATGAGAGTAAGTCATCAATAGTTTGCTGTCGCTACAGCTGTGATCATCGCTTTTGGAACAAAGACCATTAAATGATTTTATGCTCACAAAATATGACCACAAAGCAGAGCTTTGATGTGTCTATCGATAAAATTAACATGGGTTTGAAAAGGACTCGTTTAAAGGGGCTATGTCACGCAATTTTAGGCAATTTCATGACACAGATGCTCACAAAATAAAATAAAATAAAACATCACAATAACCACTTACAAGTGTACAACAACATAAAAGAGCTACAACAAAGCCAAAGAAGCGAAGTGTTGTCAGCTTTTATTAAAAACTGAATTACCAATATCAGATTTCCAGCATTTTCATTGGCTCGCCGAACACAGGCTATCAGTTTTTAGTAACATCCAACTAGTGGTCTATTATCAATGCTGCGTTCTGATTGGTTGAGCTACTAGTAGGCTATTTGTTATAGCCCACTAGTAGCGAAAAGCGCCCGCTTTGAAAACCAAAACAACAATTAAAGTCTAGCTTTAACTAGCGAAAGATGTTTTTTTCTCGATATTTTTTTGACCAAATAGTTGGATTTTACTAAAACAATTATTCCTCTCGCCCTCATGGCCTCTGAGTCAATAGCCCATTCGGCCTTCGGCCTCGTGGGCTATTGATCAGAGCCCATTCGGGCTCGAGGAATAATTGTTAAATATACCTGCCGTACCTAACATGGTCAAGGAACGCGTCATCAATAAAACGAGCTGGAAACATTAAATAAAAATGAAATAAAATCAACATGGAAGGGTTGTTGATCCTGGAGTATTTAATAAAACAATTATTCTACTCGGGCTTGCTGGATTTAAAATGATTATAACCAACTCGGCGCTTTATCTATCACTTCATGTCCAGTGCGCCCTCGTAGAATAATTGTTACATACACCGTACGACCTTATATGAAAACTGATTGGGCCAAGTAATGGCAAGCTGAAAAATGAATTTAATAATGAAATTTAATAAAACAATTATTCCATTCGTGATTGTTGGATATGAGATTGGTTATAGCCGATTCGACGCCTCGTTGGCTATTTACCATCTCATATACAACGCGCACTCGTGGAATAATTTAATATTAAATATCCTGGCATGGGGAAATTCTCCTCTTCCTCTTTCGGATCGAACAAAAACGTCAATGCTAGTATAAACACCCTATCATGTGACATGGGAAATTCCCTTATAATGTTCTTTTGCTTACGGTCCACTGAATACACTTTATGCATGTCGATAAAGTATTTTTAAAAATATTAAATATCCGTGATTTGAAAAGTAAACATTTGACTGAGGCCATTTGATAAAGAAGTAGTGTTAAGATCTAAACACCTAATCATTAGTGTTGTATTCTTCTGGGTCATCCAACAAGCAAATTAAGCAAAAAAATTCTTTTTTTTTTTTTTTTTTTTTTTTTTGTAATAAAAACTAACGATAAAAAGTCACGACGTTTCGACCCCTCGGAGGTCATTTTCAAGTGAGAATAAAAGTTTTAAGAATTAGCATAAATATGTAAAAACTAGATAAAAATGCGGCGAACGCCGAAATGTGATAAAAATATGTACAAAAGTGTAAAAAGTGCTAAAAATATATGGAGTAATGAACGGTAGCTAGAGAAAAACAAAAAAACCATCGCGATGGTTTCAGAAAAACTGAAACCATCGCTAAACAAACAGTGTGACTCTATCCGCGCCAAATTATTTGTTTAGAACAGTTCTTGTAATTAATTATTTTTTTGTCTATTTTTTGTCTATTGTTTTTCTCTAGCTACCGTTCATTACTCCATATATTTTTAGCACTTTTTACACTTTTGTACATATTTTTATCACATTTCGGCGTTCGCCGCATTTTTATCTAGTTTTTACATATTTATGCTAATTCTTAAAACTTTTATTCTCACTTGAAAATGACCTCCGAGGGGTCGAAACGTTGTGACTTTTTATCGTTAGTTTTTATTACAAAATCTATATCTAAAAGACTTCTGATTAAAAAATTCTTTTAGGGATATTTCTAGGCTCCTTGTAATGTTTAAAGACTGTTAAAAGGGATGTTTTTATCAGCTAGAAAAAAATAATCTGTTGGGATTTCCTACCTAAAAATCGTAGTGCCCAAAAATTTTAGGGAATGACATATTCGTTTCAGAAATAGCTAGCTGAACGTTAACTTCGAAGAACTAGTCAGCGAACCATTTCGGCTTACCCAAAAATGCTAGGTGACCTTCTTAAGAGCCAGTAAGGGACTATTTTCCCCTGAAGCATATCAACAAATGTTCTTGCTTCAGGTTAAAGAACAAATACACATTCTCAATGCTAACAATAATTTTTAGAAGGAAACAGACCTACAATAGCAGTAAATTTTCGTTGTAGAGATTGCGTGACCCTAAGGCCACTTGAAAATATATCGCGAATCAAACGATTTATTTACTTTTATTTATTACAGTTTCGCCAATAGTCTAAACATAATCAGATATACTGAAAAAATCAGTGTTGGAGGAGAGGGAAGTATCCAAAAGCGCACTAGACACCATACGAGGGATGCGCTCAAACGATGTGACAGTTTTATAGGCATCGGTCTGCACTTTAAACCTAGTCTGCATTTTAAACCCAATTTGCAATCTGCAGTCTGTAGTCTGCATTTTATACTGACCGGTATTTACAACTGTTTTGGCAGTGACCTATGAAGTATAGTTTATTCACCGTATTCTCGCAGCAAAAGCTGAATTACAGTAGGGGTCGAACCGGTAAAATTATATACATCACATACATTTAAACATAGCGCATAGTGAACAAAACTCCTGAACCTTTCGGTACGGGCGTTCGCTTTTACATCCCTAGCTGACCCAGATCTTAATGTGCAGCCATGGCTAACTTGACTGACCAGAAGGGTAACAACTCTTATTGGTGGGGTCTCTTTAGCCTTACTAAAAAACTTAGCTGACACATTTGCACGGCGGGCTTCAAGCTTAAGAGAGACAAGACCAGTACTAATAAGTGCAGCCTCATATTCAACCAAGGGACAGATTGTCCTTGATGCTCTCCTCTAACGACCTCCTATGCTATGCTCCTATGCTCTCCTATGACGACCCGTAAACTCAGTTAGACAATTTTATCCTGATCCCTGTTCAGTTCTATCAGTGAAAGAAAATCATCTCAAATCAGAAAATGCAACCGTGTTAACCACTGCAGGAACCATTGCTAAGAATACAGTAAAAACCCGCGTATAAGAACCTAAAATTTAAGAACCTGTTAGGCTAAAATTTTCATTTTAAACCCTTATTTCATAAGAACCTATTTAAGTCTAAAAATTTCAATAGGTTCTTCTTTTACAAAAATGAAGGCACAGATGGAAATGCAGAAAAAAAAATGGTCTAGGTTTCAGTCAGTAAGATTCAAAGAAACTAAAATGCATGCTAGTACTTTGGAAAGATAAATTTACTGTATGGTTATCATCTAAACTGTATTCTAGATAATTATTTAATACAGTATTATACCCATTCCATATCGCATATGCCCTGTAGTAGTTATCTGTGCTGATCGCTAGTGCCCCTATCAAATAAAGAACCTACAGTCGAACCTCTCTAATACGGACACCGAAGGGACAGAGCAAAGTGTCCGTATTAGAGAGGTGTCCGTTGTATAGAGGTCATGAATATTACGTCACTTCAAAGGCTCCATTGATGGTATTAAGTGTTCTTTAAATCAAAACTGGCCCAAACAAGTCTTTGAGGTGCATAATAGACAGCACAAATCGTTACAATACAAGCTGTACAATTCCAAAAACATATGGCAAACTATAATACAGTTTCCGAGCAGTAACATAACAAAACAGTAACAAGTGTAGCGAACACTAACATACAGTAGAGTATTTAATGAAAGTTCTTTGTTATTGAGTCATTTTGCGTTAAAGAAGTCTGTGATGTTCTTCTGAACAGCATTCGCTAGTCGTTTTTTGACATACAACGACTGAGCTTTTGAAATAATCTTGCATAACTCATCAGCCAAATTTGATTCAATGACGGGAAGGAAAGAGGGAGAAAAAGGAAAGCAGCAACTGGAGAGTCTTCAAATAATAAGAAATCTTGATGATAAATGGCAATGACATGTCGATATATAATTTTTACTGATTGAAAACAAATGATACTGTTATCGTATGAACAATGAAACAATTGATTACACTTAATGATATGTAACGACAAACAGGAAATCGTATTGAATAAGAACTGTCATCATTGGAGTGTCCGTAATAAAGAGGTTAAGTTTTTATGAATTTTCTCTCTGGGGCCGAGATTTCGAGTCCGTTGTCCGTATTATAGAGGTTCCGTATTATAGAGGTTATTTTTACAAAGAATGTATGGGCATTTTCTCGGGACCAAGTGAACTGTCCGTACTAGAGAGGTGTCCGTATTAGAGAGGTGTCCGTAAGGAGAGGTTCGACTGTATTTACATGCTTCCGTTCGTAACAGAAACGCGCCTTATCACCGATTATAAAGAAACGTTTCTAGAAACAGCTACAATAGGTATCCGATCTGGAAATAATATTGAATTATAGAAAATACTTACCCTCTATAGTGCAGTCGACAACTGTTTTCTTGTTTTCTCCTTTTAGGCCGTTTGAATCCCTCGCTTGCTGGTTTTTAGTTATGGCTGCTAACCCACGCATTTATATTTTGTCGGTGGTTCTCGGAATAGCATTTTCCTCACCGGTTAAAAATAGATCGTGACGTCTTATCACAAAGCACCATGGGATTGAAAAGCGGACAAGCATAGTTTGTTTTGAATACACAGGACTGTAGCTAGGATTGTTTTTTGCTGTTGTTGGAAGAATGCCAAAGCAGCAGGCAATGAATGATGCTGCTGGGGTAAATGTAATTTGGATTCGCGATGTCCAGAACGAATGCCGGAGGGAACATTTTTCATTCGCTTTCCAAAGCCTGGATAATTTCGTGACAACATGAGTTTCTGGGAAAAGAATCAAGCGAAAAATAAGACCGAGAAAGTTTTTGCCGGTGTGGGCGCAAGGATTTTCAAAAGCTACAACATATCTCGAAAGATACATATATTTGCTCTTTGAATTTTGATGAAGGCAAAGGCCCAGGAGCTGAAAACAGTGAACCACTTTTGGTAACGCTAAGTACAGAGGAGGCACAAAGGCAACAGTGCAAAAGAAAAGCGCCAACAACTCCATGTTACATTTGAGTTCGACAGGTAACTCGAGCTCGAATATCGTGAATCGAACTCGGTTTCCCAAAACAATAAAACTCATCATGTCTGTCTCTTTGGAAACTTTATCTGTTGAATCTCTATTTCGTGGCCAAATCATTCAAGTTGATACCAAAATGTAGTACTGTTAAAGCCTAGTTTTCATATGTCGGGAAAATCCCAGACGATCGGGGATTTCGCAATATTCCCCGACCATCCCAGATTTTGCCGACTAATGAAAACCATAAATCGTAGACATCCCCGATAATCTGGGATGATCGGGGACGAATCAGGGTTTCTATTATTTCCCGACGTGTCCCAGATTTTTGCGATCGTCGGCGATCATTTCCGACATATGAAAATTTCAGGGACGTCGGCGATGGTTCTTAGCTCGTTACCAATCCTCTAAATTTTGGCGCAGTTGCCATTATCCGCCAAAGTCACTATCAGGAGAATCTAGGACATGCATCTGGCGATTTTCCGATATGTCGGCAAAATCTGGGATTTTCCCGACATATGAAAACTAGGATTAAGTAAGAGGATTGTTGGAAGAGAATTTCGTTACATTGTACTCTATTGACACTTTGTATCGGGTGTTTTTACTTCGCACATGGAACTTGTAGTCTAGCGTCTCGATCTCTCATATAGAAAGTCTATACATTCGGAGAAATACGGAAATCTGTTATTTGAGGGGGACATTGGGATTTTCGGTTTTGCGGTTTTGGCTATTTTTTAGATCGGTTTTTCGGTTTTTGTACCAAAAGATTTCGGTTTTTGGTGTTCATTGCGGTTTGCGAATTTTTCGTTTTTTAGCATCTGGTCGGTTTTCGTAGACTGAAAGTACGAGCGGTTTTTCGGTTTTGTTATCCGATGTGCTTTTTGGGTTTTTCTATTTTGTCCTATTTGGGTTCCGGTTTTTCTTAGATTTGAGCGGCAATTGGTCTCGAATAGAGCGTTATTATTTTTTTATTTATTTAATCTTTATTTAACCACGGTACAATTCATCAGCAATATAAAAACCATACGGCATAATAAAAAAATTAAAACCAAGTATAGATAAAACTATGTCAACTACATTAACTATGTTACTCAATATCATACAATAAAAGCTGCTTTCGATGAATGCCGTGCTTAGAATTATGGCTTAGATAACCTCTTTAATCAGTCGTTTGAAATGATTGAGGGACTCTTGCTTTCCTTAGTTCTAATGGGAAACTGTTCCACAAAACTGCGCCACTATAGCCAAAGCTGTTTTTTGTAGTAGTTTGTGCGCGGTTGCGGAACATTTACCAGTATTCACAGAGTATCTCAAACAATAACCAGAATAGCGATGGACAAATTTCGAGAAGAGATCAGGTGCTAGTCCCTGTAGGGACTTAAATACCATTGTTGCTCTTTCAATTTGCCTTTGAGAGACTAGGGATTTCCATCTTTAAGAGGTCAAATAAATTGTTGACATCAGCGTCATAGTTAGAGTAGGTCAAGAGACGGGCTGCTCTGTTTTGGAGTTTTTGCAGTTTGTCCTGCAAAGTTACTCCACAGTTTCCCCAAAAAATATTGCAGTAGTTGAAATGAGGTTGTACTAGAGCTGCAAGGTCCCATAGGGGACAAGATGTCTGTTTTCACTCGAGTCATCAGTAACCTTGTTTTTCCTCCGAAACAAAAGAAAACCTTTGAGTGATAATAGAGCTCAACACACTCCATATAATAGCCGCGAAACACCAAAGTTATTGAGAGGAATGCGTGGCAAACGAAATGTCACGGAAGGGGATCACGCGTGTCGAATGACGCCCGAGTTGGTGCGGTGTGGATGAAGGAAGATGCAGGGCCCCCTGGCGGATCTGAACGAGCATGAAATGAGTGAGGAAGCTAGTGACTCTGCTGAAGACCAGCAAGAATTTGATGAAAGTGGTGACGAAGTCGTCAGTGCAGATGACAACAATTCCCAAGGCCAGCAAGATGAATTAGGAACATCGTCGAATTTTCTCTTTGGTGCAACGTCGCGATATGGAAGGGCGGTGCCCGGGGAGGGGGGTGCTCCCATTTAAAAAGGGGAGAGATGCTCGTCGTCTCGCTTAGGGGTGTAAATTTCGGATTTTGGTCTCACTTAGAGTGTTCTGGGCAAAACGCAATCATATGTAGCCGTGAAAGTCTCCTTTAGGGTTGCGGGCGAAGAAATATAAAAGTGTATATTTCCACTTTTATATTTCTTCATGCAGGTGAAAGTATTAGATGATAATGTCTTTGCCATCATTAAAAGTCGCTGTATTTTTTATTTCTCTGTGTTATAATATGGTCTCTTTTAGGGGTCCAAAAAAGCCTGGGCCACACCCAGATTGGTCTCCTTTAGGGGTTTAATGTAAAATTTCCGACGAGCATCCTTCCCCTTTTATATGGGAGTCCCCCCCGGGGGGCGGTGAGGTTCAATATTCGACTGCTGTTTAAGTAAGTATCTGTTTATTAGCACATTTAACCTTTGAACAAGTTCCTGCTGCCATGTAAAACAAGGAACAAATTGTAACGGTTAGCTTCCTCAATGCAATCGCATGTTTTAGACCAAGATTAAACATTCCATTCGAATCTCCAAACTGTTAGGTCTTAGTTATCAAATGGAAACGTTCAATTAGAGATTTTCGATTGAAGTTTCCAGAGTTACAGCTTTTTGCTATTGCAAAATTGCAACTCTAGAGAGGACTTGTGTGCAAATTCTCCTAAGTTAACTTAGCTCCATTACCAGCTTCTTTACGGAAAATGAGCCCACAAAGTCCGGGCTCGAGAGAGCGGCAGAAATAAAGCCTATGATTTTAGCAGATACTAAAAGATATGAAGGCTTTAGACAAGTCCATGACATTCACAAATACATTGATTAAGTAAAGTGTTAGTGTAGTTTGTTCTGTATGCCCCACTTGTCACCATTGTATCGGTTTTCTGACGGTTTTGTATGCAGTTTTCGGTTTTGGCCGAATTTTTTTGCGGTTTCTAATACACCCCGATGTCCCCCTCTTATCTAGTGAGTTCTAAGTTCATTGCGGAATTAAAGCTCTGAAATCATTCTACGCAAGGATGATTTATGATGACGTAGGCATAAATACCACTGTTTATTGTACGATATTGTGATTTGCCTCGTGAATTTCAAAAGCCCTTTCGTGAAGGCAAGATCCAATGGACTCTTGGTGAAGATTATTTCGTCTCTGAAACAAGTAGCTCGCGTAAATTTTGTCATTCTAGTCCAAAATTAGCTGCTCTTCATTTGGCTATACTACTATAGGTGCAACTTACCGTAAGTGCAAATATAGGTGTTTTAATATACAGCTAAAAATAGCCTTGCTCTTAGCCAATCTTTAATCTTTAATCTTTAATCACAGTTCGTAACCATACATAACTGATACAAATGGACTAGTACTAACAAAGACAATCGAACAAAAATACAAAAATGGTTAACGGGACGGTAGTAGGGGGAAACCAAATTCCCATGCTGAGACATACCCTCCAAGCCAATCAAATGTACACATTTCTGAGGTAGAAGTGTCCAAGCTGTAATGCTCGTGTAAAAGGTACAATTGCATTTGCATTGATCCTTTTCATAGGATATTAATTTAAGATTTGTCTTTTTAGTCAACACAATAGCAATTACCGGGCTATCATTTCGTGGAAACATGGTTATAATAATGACACAATTTGTGCTGCTTATGGCAAACGGCAAACGTCGGGTGATGTTTAGTATCCTTCGCAGCCGTCATTAGGGTCGTTACGCAACGCTCCTCCCCACTAGCAGCGTTGCGTGACAACCCTAATAACGGCTGCGAAGGAGAGTAGGTGATGTTTGTCTTTACTCCAGACTATTAGTGTTGATAACACTAACTACATTGAGGAGCAGTATGTATGATTTGCTCTGCACTTCAAACGTAAAATGCAATTCTAGAGAGGCATATGACGATGACGATGACGATGACGATTTCACAGCAACGGCATAACTATCATGAATTCATAACTTCTGGGCTAAACCCTTAATCTCGATTCCTTGGATAACAGATGAAATAGCCTTTTTTACAAGTGGTGGGTATTTTAAAAAAATAATTCTGTTTTCATGATAACTGATAGTCTTAACGTCGACATATTTCTAGGATACGTCATCGCAAAAAGCTTTTCTCGTGTCCATAGAAAACATGAAAATTTCTATGTTCTTTGCAAGATGTTGCCACCAGTTCTTTGTTGTTGTTGTTTTCCAATTCTGATTACCTGACTTAGCAAGATAACGATTGACGCATGCTTTAAAAATTGAAGAGAACTCGGTCGGGTCAGGGTGGTGCTATGATAAATCACTCCCTTTCTTAAATCCAAAACTTACGCTTAAAGTGAACGGCCTTTGGATAAAAATCCGTGCGCAAAATTTTGCCAATCAGGTGTTAAGCAAACACACTTTCAAAATCTGAAGCAAAAAAGGAAGTGATTATTTTATTTTATTTTATCATAGGGGCACTTTAAACTAGTGAGTCATTTTCTCCTTGATCCAGCTCTCTCAAGATTTTGAAGCAAGAAATGGCGGACCATTAAATAGGAAAATTCTAGTTAAACTAAACAGGTGTCTTTGGGAAATCAACTTGGGTCACCTAGTGTTTAGTTAACATGATTTGAAGTCCACTTCAGACTTTATTCAATTGACCATGAATGCATGGTTTTTAAAGTGCTACTATGACCAAAACAACATTCATGGCCAGTTGAATAAAGCCTGAAGTGAGAACAGCAAGTCACGGTAGAAGGCTCGAAAGATCACCTATCTGAGAGAAACGGAAAGAAAGCGAAAAGACAGACGACCTTCATGTCAAACTAGGCACCATTTAAAAAGGATCAACAAGAATGTTAAGAGCGGTGTTGATTTTCTTTTCAAATTTGAAGGATTTCCGGTGTTAGAGATAAGCCAGACGTTGAATCGGTCAGTTCACTGAGTGCAGTATCGATCGATAAGAAGCTTAATCAGCGATAACGCAATAGACATTAGAGTACCGTAAGTACATTGACTTAATCAACGATAACTGAATTTATCACATACGGGGCAAATTGACTGAATGCTGGTTAGCTGAGACGGAGGGTATTTTTTCTTAGTCACGAGGGCACCTTTGGTGGTTACTTGATCCTGATTGGTTAACAGTTGCTTATCAGCAAGCGAAGTTACTAGAGAATCTTCTTCCCGCTTCTGACTCTAAAGGGGTCTCTAAACTGCTTTTTATCCACATGTAAAATACAGTTTAATTAAATTAAGCCCTATTTCTGTTGATATTTGTTTGTTACATGCTTAGCACATAAAGGGCAAAATTATTGAGGGAAGCCCGTTCAATGCCGCCACAATGCCCTCGTGCAATTAAGGATTAATTTCACTTGTATTTTCAAAGTTTTCCAAATTACCGTCGTCGCTTTCAGGAGCGTGCACCGCATGCAATACGACCGAAAGTCAAGAACTCAAGCTTGATTGGCGCGTGTATGATAAAGACAGTGTGGCCGCTTACTTGCTGAGCAATATATTTTCCTAAAACGCATTAATAAAGCGCGAACATCTGTTTATGTAACTAATGTAACATGATTTACCGAGGTAAAGCTTTGCAACTTGTGGGAAAATGATCGTGCTGCCCGCACATTTCTCTCCCTCCCGGCTCCCGCATCCCCGATCGTCGCGATTTAGCCCACCGGGGTATGCATACCTAAGTAATGCCAAATATATATTATTAATTACTGTAACTTTGTGTCTTTATAGTCTTTCAGTCATTAAGTGTACAGTTTCTAGATTGCACGAAATGACACAACAGTAAATGTGCAAAACAACAGAAAAGGTTCTGTTTTAGTCGATTTCAATTTAAGGTGGCTCAAACCAGTTTCAACACTTGAAAGAAACGTTCTTATCAGAAGGATCACGGACACTGCAACACTTAATCACTTAACAGCAATGTTATGGTACCATATCAAACACTAATATAATTTAAAAATTGCACCGTAACCAGGATGAGACATGTTGTGAATCTGAAAGACGTTCTCTGGTTAAAAATTGGTTAAAAATTATAAGCTTTCGGCTATCTATCTATAGCCTTTAACGAATGAAATATAAGAAGCACGAATTAAAATATATACGAAAAAGGGGTGTAAAAATTCGATGCGGGTGAGAACTAAAATATGAATAAGAATGATCTAGAAAAAATTACAATAAAATAGAGTATTGTCTCGGTAACGGTTTAGAATTATTGTCCGCGTTAACAGTTTTAGCGGTATGCCAGGATTCCAAGGTTTTTCTAACACGGTAGTTGCCTTTGTCAATCACGCATGCATTATTAAAGTCAATAGAGTGGTCATTCTTCCATGCATGGCTGGCAATGTTTGACCCTTTCGCGAAATTTTTTAGGTTTCTTTGATGTTCTTTTTTCCGCGTTAAAAAGCATCTTCCAGTTTCGCCAATGTAACTCCACGGACAGTCCGAGCACGGAATTTTGTAAACAACATTGCATTGTTGGTCCAAGGGCTGTCTTGTTTTTGGGGATGGGAATTCTTGCTGAAGGGTTTTAAGTGGTTTGGTGACGACTCGAATTTCATGTTTGCGTAATAATCTCATGAGGGGCTCTGTCAAGCCGCTAATATATGGAAGGCACGCAAAACCATGGGGTGTATTCTGTGGGTCAACCCAACTAAAGAACATTGCTACCAATTCTTCTGGTGATGGTACAGTTGGTGATGGTGGCTTCTTTCTATTTTTGGAAATATAGGAGATGACTGAGGACGGGTAGCCATTGGCTTTTAGTGCATCTGTGACATAGTTGGTCTCGCGTGATTTTCCTTCGTTAGTGCTTGGGAGATTAGACGCACGGAATAACAAGGTAGAGGCCGTGCTGATTTTGTGTTTTCTCTCATGATGTGAGGAGAAGTCTAGATATCTATCAGTGTGGGTTGGTTTTCGATAAACGTCAATGACAGCAACACCATTTTTTCTTGACACTAAGGTGTCAAGGAAGGCAATTTGACCATTGTTCTCTTCTTCAATGGTAAATGTGATCTTAGGGTCGACAGCGTTTAAGGTGTCGTGGAAGGAATGGACAGCAGCTTTCTTGATGACAACAAAGCTGTCGTCAACGTATCGTTTCCAAAACCTTGGCGGAACAGTGGCGGAGCTGATGGCTGACTCTTCTATCACTTCCATACAGAGGTTAGCGACGAAGAATGACCACTCTATTGACTTTAATAATGCATGCGTGATTGACAAAGGCAACTACCGTGTTAGAAAAACCTTGGAATCCTGGCATACCGCTAAAACTGTTAACGCGGACAATAATTCTAAACCGTTACCGAGACAATACTCTATTTTATTGTAATTTTTTCTAGATCATTCTTATTCATATTTTAGTTCTCACCCGCATCGAATTTTTACACCCCTTTTTCGTATATATTTTAATTCGTGCTTCTTATATTTCATTCGTTAAAGGCTATAGATAGATAGCCGAAAGCTTATAATTTTTAACCAATTTTTAACCAGAGAACGTCTTTCAGATTCACAACTAATATAATTATTACTAAAAAAGAGTGGGTCATTTTTGTGACGTAAAAAGTTATCATGGCAACAGAAAGCCCTGCAAAAACACCCCATATTTTGGCTTTAGCTGCTCATATCTCAAAAATGAACTCTGTGAGCCCCATTTTTTTCTTTCTGAAATGTAATCAGTATGCCAGAATGAAACTTTCTGCAAGGTTTAAAAAATTCTGTGGAGCGGATTCAAAGCCACCTTAACTAATTCAAATTTTAAAATGTTATGAAAAATGAGAGGAAAGTGTTAAGTCAGATCGCTGTTTTAAGACAATTTGTAGGTAATTAGTTGATTGTGTTATGAAATGTTTTTTTAAAAAAGCTAAAGCTAGACTTAAAAGTACTGTTGCTATATCTGCGGACTGAAAGATCGCAAACTTTATATCTGGGTTTTCTTTGTGTAGCCAAAAACGCTTTCATTGGAAAATTTAGGAACAATTTTTATTGTAAAAATTATGTTCTGTGGTTTACAGTCATTTTCTTGTTTTAGTGGAGGTTTCATTTAACTTCAGGGGACCGTCAAATTTTCTATTTACAAACTAAACAATTTCAGAACAGAAGATGACACTCCCAAGTTACAGTTACAATTTGAGACCGTGAACAACTAAAAGGACACTTACATTTGCCCAAACTTAATTTAAAAAAGGACACATGCAGGACACCCATTCTACGCGCTATAACTGTATAAGAAAAGCTTCTCCCTTTTGTCGAAATGCTGTGAGTGTTAATTTACTCCGCCCACCTGCTATTGTTTTCTCTATTCTGTGCACGGTATTTTTGACCTCAGACTCGGAAAGAGGGATGTACAGTGTTGACTTAAGCCCTCATTGTACTCAGTCTTAATCTTTATGACTAAACGATCATTCTAAGTCGTTACGCATTGGTTCAGAACCCTTGGTAACATCGCAGACGATTTAAATAATTGTTAGTGCTTAGGGACCCGTCCACAAGTCGTTTTCAACTGAAAACGCAACTTTTTCTTTACGGATACAGCTTCCGTCCACTCGTAATCTATGAAAACGATCACTGAAAACGGAACTTTTCAAAACTGCTCTCCACAGTGGAACTTTTTGAAAACACTGTTTTTGCGTGTACCTATGGACGGATGAAAACGGAACAGAAAACACCGACGTCGCACTGTCAGTTCCAATCCACTCCGTGCAATATTGTAAACTTATTCAAGATGGCGGACAGACGCTTCACTTTCTTGTCTTTGATACTTGGGCTTTCAAACTTAATTGCCTGTTTTCAAGCAAATTTAGCTTTGCTGTTTCCGAGCTGTCTATTCCAGAAGGCGGCAGAACATTATAAGGTACTTTCATTACTGTTGTCAAGAGGCGGAAGGTTGAAACGACTTGGTGGTTGCTCTCCAAGACCTCGATGATTTTGGTTTGGACCTGGACGAACTAGCGCTTGGTGGGACAAGTTTGTAGCCCAATCTCGACCCCAGAGCTCTTCTCGCTTTTGACCGAGGGAGAGAAGAGCTCTGGGGAACCCTGAAACAAAGTGTCCTCTTATTGGTTTTCGTGAAGAACAATCAAAAGCGTCTCTAATTGGTGCATTCATGTTAGCACGTGGAGTGAGCAGGTGTCGTAAGGTTCAAATAGCCAATTTTGGCTATAACAACCCTACAGCGCATGTTCTCCTACAAAGAGTTTCCCAGAGCCTTGGGTCGATCCGAGGCTCTAGTGACGAGAATGGTTTCTAGCCCAAATAGTTATCGTAAAAGCGAATACTCATGCGTCAAGCATGCGCAGTCTGGTTATCGTTGAAAAGTTATCGTTTTCAAATCGATTGATGGTATACGTATGGACGAGCGAAAACGATGCGAAACTGGCGCTACGTGTGGACGCGAATTTTTTTGAAAACGGAGAAAAAAAGTTGCGTTTTCAAACGGAAAACAGATACGTGTGAACGGGCACGTTTGGGCATGTGGTCAGTCCTTGTAGTTATTCTTGTATGTATCAACTCTGCGCTAACAGGAATCGAAGATAGAATGGAAGGCTTAGAACTCTGAGAGGGAAAATTAAAAATATATATAGTGTCAATTGACACAGGAGCTCGTGATGGACGTCGTTGTTGGAAAGAGAACGGCAAAGAATTTTATCAAAATATATAAAGCGCATGTGCAAAGTGTGCCGTACAATAGTTTATTTGTCTTTATTATTATTTCTTTGTTTCTTCGTTGAATGAAATAATTTCTGGCATCCTCGTTTTCGTTGCTGAAACCTCTAGATAAATAAAAATGCACGTGCAGTGATTGCAAAAACGCGCACTGAGCGTGCATTTTTTTTAATTATTTGCAATTAAGGTCATTGTTTTGTGTCCCTCCTTTTGACTCTGATTTTAGGCCTATTAACGCTTCGGCGACGGAGGTTTTGTTTGGGCGCCGGCACAGTTAAGCTATATTTCAGATTAAGAGATTAATTTGAGATTATGTGAATCTCAGGTATCGGCGAATCATTGCCGCCTGTAAACGCTGTTCGTCTCACTGGATCATCGCACGACTTGCAGACCTCAGGGGAATAAGGTAATTTTGTAAGTTAGTTGATCATCGACAATGAACGAAGGAAACTTGGCTCTCATGCGTTGTATTATTAATAAATACAAGAGATTTGAGAGTCTGACTCTTGCGACGAAAAATGTGGGTAGCTTTCGTCGCGAGTCTAAGTATGAGGTAATCCGATTGCTATTTGGGAGGCTTTGACACTAAGCTACTGTAAGTTCAATATGGATGATGACAGCACTCCAGTCGGAAGAATTTGGACGTATCGAACCCTCTAGAAAAAAGAACATCTCATTTTTCATATCGGTGATAAATAGCCGCGCTTTTTGTTGCAAGTTAAATGATTCGCAAGTTACTTTAAATCTTTCTTCTTCAATCTTACGTTTTCACACACTGTGTGTTTTCATTTTTTATACTGACCGTGCATCAAATTCAAGGCTGAATACACTTTCGCCGGGCCGGGTCAACTTGTAACTGAAGTTGTTACACCAAATCGCTTTACTTATAGAACTTTCTAGAGAATGAATTATTATTGCTCTGGCGGATAATCGTTTTTCTGTTCCATTCTTGCCTCCTCGAGTCGGACATTTTTCGACTTTAAAAACACTCTTTAAATTATCAGTCCCGAATTAGCCAAAGAATGGCTCAGAAGGCGCTTTTTTTGGAACCCTTCTAACCCCGTTTCCGTGAACCTGTCTAATATTTGTTTATCTGTTGTAATTCCCTCACGTTTCGTCTTTCATAAGGGAGGCATGTATCTTGTATCTGTTTTTTTTTTTTTGGTTATCGTTAGATAATCTCTTGCAATTCTGTTTTGATAAGTCTGGCCAAACGCTGCTAAAATGAAAAAGCCACTTAAATTTTGCAATATTTTACGTCGAAAAATTTCGTAGATTTCTACCCAAATGCAAGGATCATGTTGAAATAATATCAGTTTTCTTATTTTTGTATGCTTGCTGCGGTACTCGATCGAGTGACGTGTGTCTGAGTGTTAATTGTTTGTCTTCGTTTCTCCCCCAAGTAATTAATCGATCAACCTTATTTTAACCTTTATTCTCTGGAGGTAATTTTCTAGATCCTACAGAAGGGAAGCTACAGCCTCGGAAAAAATTGTTTAAACACTTTTCAATACCTTGCCCTCCCACAATATTGTTTTGCCAAATGGACCCAGAAACGCGCGTGCAAACATTTCCGGGGAGGGCAGGGTACGCCGCAAAGCTTCTGATCTGTACCGGTATATTCTTGCACTGTTTCTAAGCCGTTCCAAGGATTTTTTTTACAGACTGTAGTTCTTTACACACTTTTGATTAGGGGCACCCAACGAGAATATCGTTCAAAACCATTTAAACATAACATTGTTAAATGTATTTTAATTTGGTATTTAAACTGTAGATATAGGCATATTTTTCTACCCTAAAAAATTTTCATCTGTTCGGATTTCCTAGCTGAAAGTCTTGTGATCCGAAAATTATAGGGATCAAAACTTACCTTTCCGAAAATTTCAGCTAGAAAAAAGGCTTCCGAAAATTCTAGGTGACATTTTTTAGGGTAAAAGTCTGTTTAAAATGGGCAATTACACCATTTTTCAGATGTTCGAAAATCCTAGGAGAGGCAGGCAAGCAAGAAATTTTACAACAAATGTTCCGAAAATTCTAGACCTCAAATCGACTTCCAATCAGATATTTTCCGAAAATTGACGTTGGGTACCCCTGAGCATTGCTCCGGTATCGCACAGGACCCGCACCGGTCATGGGTTCGAATCCCGTTGGAGCCACCTGAATTTTTCAGGAGTCTAATGTTCAGATAAATGCCAGTGAAATGCGAGGACCACTTCTCCATTTCAAGTTGACCATTTGTCACATAACAACAGGGGGCAAGGCAAAAGGTACCCCCTAAACATCTACAAATCCGAGACAATCCAGCTCAGTGTAATTGCCAAAACGCTTTAAAGAGAACGGTACTAAAAGACGATTGCATGACAGAAAAACTGAGCATTTTAAAGCATTAACATGGTCATCACACGTCGGCTCTTGCGGACCATGTTACATCAACTGGTGACAGTTTAAAATGGGATCATTTTGAAATTTTAGCGAAAGGGCTATCCGACACTCACTGCAAAATAAAAGAGACACAGTTGATCAAAGATTTAAAGCCGACATTAAATGAATATGTCGAAATATGTCAGCAGCGAAAAGCTGTGTCTTTATTAGTTTTTGTCAACTCTATTGTTATCTAATATTTAATAGTTAATTAGTTAGTAATCCTGTATATTTAAACTCCAATTTTGTATTAATATAACCGTCACTTAAGCTTCTGAAGATGTATGCAAAAGCACATGAAACGTCAAGTAAAGATAATTCCAAAAAGGATGCGTTTGTATCTGATGTTTGTCACCACTGTTTGTGTGTTATTTCTGATAGAACGATACCATTTTAGACGACCATTTTAGATGACCTACAAAATCACACACTGTACTATCTTTGAAAAGTGACTGATAATAAAACTGAGATCTGCAAAAGAAAGCTTTTGCATTCAGTCCGTGTAAGGTTTCCGTTGTAAAGAGACGTCTAGATCACTGAACTTCAATAAAGAGTGTCCCCAATCATCGGCAATTCTGTTTAGCCAAACAGAACGCTTTGCGAATCTTTGGAGGAACTCACGGTAAAGTCTTTTCAAAGGAAGCCATTAATATAAGAAGTTAACTCTAATGTTATTGCAAAAATGGAGAAAAGTGACTCGTGTTAAATTTTTATTCAAAACCCATCAAGGCATAACTAATATCGATATCCGACCACGTCAAGACCTCAACTCATATGGGGACCGTTATTCTCTAGCCTGCGAGCAAGCTCTCTTTCGGGATGGGTGGAGAGCTTGCTCGCAGGCTATTATTCTCTCATGCAGGCGATGCGATCAGGGGCACCCAACGAGAATATAGTTGAAAACCATTAAACATAGCACTGTTAAACGTATTTTAATATTTAAACGGTAGATATAGGCATATTTTTATCCCCTAAAATTTTTTCCTCTGTTCGGATTTCCTAGCTGATTGTCCAGTGATCCGAAAATTATAGGTATCAAAACTTACCTTTTCGAAAATTTCAGCCAGAAAAAAGGCTCCCGAAAATTCTAGGTGACCTTTTTAGGGTAAAAATCCGTTAAAAATGGGCAATTATACCATTTTTTAGATGTTCGAAAATCCTAGGAGAGGCAAGCAAGCAAGAAATTTTACAACAAATGTTCCGAACGTTCTAGATCTCAAATCGTCTTCCAAACAGTTTTTTTCCGAAAATTGACGTTGGGTGCCCCTGATGCGATGATTCTTGAGAAAGAGGAAATAGGCAAAAACAAGTGTTCTTAAATTCAGATCTTCTACCTTGGAATATCTTGCCGGGAGTGATATTCATCTTAAAACAAGAATCAAATTTCTGATCCAACAGTTTTGATTTGATAGCGAGAGCTGGTTGTTTTTTGAATCTACGTGATCCTTTGTTGAAAAAGAATGGAGTCAAGGAGTTTGAACTCCCGTTTCGATGATCTTATCTTCAGTTCTATCGTATTTTAATGGGGTCTAATCTTTGGTCATTAACTTGTAAATAAATTAATGAATAAATACAATGAAAGCAACTGACTGAGAATGATAGATATATACATATATATTGTTGAAATTTCAAACATTGGAAACTCGGTGGTTAGAGCATGATTTGATCGCGAAGGGTCGTGGGTTCAAATTCCGTCGGGAACTCGGATTTTTTATTCAACAACACATGCTGTATGTGAATACAATATATACAAAGAAACTGCAAAATTATTCCTTTCTTAATAGTTTTTTTTTCATTTCCTTACTCAGTGTTTTTTTCCAAGCCAAGAAAAACAAAAAGCTGGCCAAAACCATCACGCGAAAAACATAAACCAAAATGGAACGGTATTTACCCGGGGGTATGTCTGATTGAGTGATTGAATTGTCGAGGAACAAAGACCTCATTTTCAATCTGTTTAACACAATGCTATGCCATGGACCGTTTACTGCTTTGCGTCACACCAGCCTAATTGAAAATCCAAGAACGACATCGTCTGTTTTGTCAACACATTTGGTATATCGATTGCAGAAGGTTGGACTGCTGTTTGATTGAATGAAAGAGAATCCGATAAATGCTTTTCATTGTGTCACACAGAAACCGCAAATAATAGACATTTGTAAGGACTGAGGTCAAAAGGCCGTATCTCTCTGTTGGCCGTGATTATTTAGCATGCATTGCTTTGGTGTCGTGCAATTTTAATATAAGTACTGGAATCGGAGTAAGTTCTGCTGCGTAGCTCTGTCATCGACAGTTTCAAAGTCTTCCAAAAATTTCTTCAATGTTCACAAGGACTCATTAACAAGAATTTCATGAGCCAAGTTTTGGTTGAAGACATCGGAAAGGGACACGGCGTTGGAAGGCTGTTTCCAGACCACCATACAATAGCTCCCGACAAAGCTAGCCATTTCAGGATCGAAGGTTTTGCCGTTTATAACCGAAGACTGTAATGTAACCTTATATGGTTTTAAACACACGACCCTTCTTACTTTAAACCACTTTATTTTGACGTTCAGTTTTGTTTACGTTCGCCTGATTAAAAGCTAAAGACAAAAAAGATAAACTTATTTTTTTTTCTTCGTATCAACAGGGAATGCTCTCAACGAGGTGGCCAAAGAGGATGAAGGATTCATTTACGTTCTTTGTGATGGTTGCAGCGTTCTTTCAATCTGAAGCACGTGGAGGTATGTTTCTCTGCCCGCGTTATTACACGGTAAACACAAACGACGCATTGGATTATAAACAGCCATCATATTGTCGCCGTTAATAGGGTGATCTACATAACATTGGGTATGAGTATTTTACGAGGAGAATGAAATTAAGAATAGCGGATCCTTTGGACAGCACACTGTATTGAAGGAACATATGGCAATATCCCTTGCGCTTTTTCGATTCTACAGATGTCACTGGTTAGTTATTATCAAGTCAAACATGCATCAACATTTACATTTTGATCTTACAGAATCATTCGTTAGAAGAAAAATACTCGTTATACCTTTCAATGTCACAGCTAAGATTTCTTTTCAAAATAGATAAAAACTAGAGGTGTACATACTCTGAAATCAGTTCGCTTTCGTGCGGTAAAGTAAAGATTACTTCGATAAGAAAGTTCTGTCAAGTGCCTTTTGTCCATTTTGCGTGACGAAATTTCTGCACTCTGTTGATAAAATATGGGCACGATGAACAGTAATATTACTAATTTTTTATGTTGGTGTGCTGAGATACATTTCCCAGCTGTGAGCATCGAATAAATATTCCAAATTGCTCAAACATAGCATGATTAAGGATGGTAGATTCCTATTCGGTCGAAATCCAGCCTGCAGCGGTGCGAGCGGGATATAACCCGGAGTTTCCCGTAACATTAGTCCCGTTTACGGCGTAAGGCACCTCAAAAGATGTACATTATTTCACACTGCAACATTACAATCGATAATTATTGTTACACAGCAAACGACCTACAGATCAATTAACTAACGCACTGACAATTTACGAGTTTTAATTTTGTTTACAATTGCGTTTTTTGGTAAGACAAATATGAAATAGCAGTGTGGCCCAGTGGTTAGGGCGCTTGCATTGAGATCCGGAGATCCCGGGTTCAAGACCTGCTCTGACCACTCGTTGAATTTGGTCCTGGTTGTCCCTGGTTCAACTTCCCGGCTGCACTTGTAAATAGCCAACTGGTTTGCCTCCGGCCAGTTGGGATTCTTAACAGTTGTAGTTGTTGTGTTCTGTTGTTTCGTTGATTGTGTTTCATTGGCCCTGAAAAGCCCCTATGGGGAGCGGTCAATTAAGTATGTATTGTATTATAAATAGTGCATGACATTGAATGGTAGACCCGCTGCGCTTCCAAAAGTGTGTCACCCAGGGCAAGTGTCAAGTTCACCCAGTGTTATGTTTCTTTTTCCACTCTCAAACAATGTCTCTATCAGTTACGGAGTTCGCAGAATTCCATTAGTTTACATTCAGTTTAAACCGCCCCCAATTCACGAGCAGAGCCCGTTGTCCCTCTTTTCATTGACCTTTTAGAGACCAGTGGGATTTTCCCTTGGTAGACACATGTGCGATAAGGTTAATCAGGCTTGTTTCTACCTGACTTGTCAACGTCACTAAAAGAGCATTGAAAATGATCATTATGACACGGAACGTCTCGCAGACGTGAAAACTAAATTGTTTCACGTTTCTTTGTACCTTGCGTAACAATAGTTATTATCGGAGTCTAGAGATCTACGTCTTTATTTTTATTTTACCTTTTTGTAAAGAGAGATCTGACTGACTGGTTTTCATGTTCAAAGGAAATGGGGTCGAGACCTTCCAAGCTTGAACTGGCAAAACAAACAAAATATCGTTGTCAGTGGCTGGTGCTCAAATCACAACCAACTTAGGACTGTTTATACAAAGGAAGGGTAGCATGATCCTTATCGAATCCTTATATCGAACAAGACGCTCTGCGTGGGTAGTTTAGGTGACTTAATTTCTGCCGCAGGTGGAAAATTGTAATTGTGTTATTGGAAAATATCAGTGGCACTGAATACCACTGTGACCTTATTGTCCCCCCTTCATGTCTTAATCTGTTAAGTTCGCGGATCGATCCGTCCTAAAAGTCACTCTCGACATTTTAATGTGTGTGTCTATCACGAGCGAGTTGTGTGTGGCTTTATGATTGTTTTAAGCGTCAGCATCGTCATGTTCCACCACTCGGCAAAGTCCTCTTGGCTTGTGGCTGTTTCTCAGTTCCTGAATGCAAGGAGGAACCAACCAACCAAGCGTCCAAAATGAAACAAAATCCTCTATGCTGATATAATTATAGCATCCTAAATTTAGTAAAACCAAACAATTCAGCACATCCTTCGGCAACAATGATACATTTTGTGCAACTGGAATTGAAAAAAAAAAAACAAACAACCAAACAATGAATGGAAACAGAGGAATCATGACTTTGAACCTTGATCAAGTTTCTCTCAGTCAATAAATCGTTGTGTCATCAATTTTACGACATGCAAAGAAGGAGGAAGCGACAATACCAGAACTCGTTTTCTACGTTAGTGTACCCTTCAAGTTGGTAATCCCGAGTGTTAGGCTTACTTGGTGACACTGTTCTTTCTACCTGAGAGATTTGGAACTCCTCGCATTGAACGTGTCTGTCTCTGGGATTTTGTCTATGAGCAGTATTGAAAGGAAAATGAATGTAATGGCAAACCAAGTGAGAATTATTGTTATTATTTTTTCTTTATATATTCGAGAAATGAATCAGAAATGTGAGCATTTATCTATAAAATTTTAAAGAGGTTGGTTTTATGAAGGAAGAACTTCTGAAGTGAGAATACACCAAATGGTTTGTTCAAACCAAAAATGTAAAAGTTTTGTCCAATTGCCTTTGGAGTGACCGAAAATTCAAGAGATACCTATAAGTAATTCCGTCTTCCCTGAGTACAAGTTCTAAATCTTGCTGAGCATTGAAACTAGTGCGCGGCCTTCTGAGCTACAGGGTCGCCAGTTCGACCCCCTTCTCCGTTCGATCGACGTCTGTTTCGACTTTCCTCTGATCCCTGCAGCTGTAGCTTTGAATACCCGTAAAACGGAGCATTGACAGAGGAAGGGGGGGGGGGGTAAAATTTCGAAAGAGACGTCAATCAAACGCTACCTCAAGACGTCTGTTTCGACTTTCCTCTGCATGATCCCTGCAGCTGTAGCTTTGAATACCCGTAGAACGGAGCATTGACAGAGGAATTAAGGGGGGTAAAATTTCGAAAGAGACGTCAATCAAACGCTACCTCAATTATTCTGCTGTGAACAAATGATGTTTCGAGGCTGGACAAGTAAAAACGGATGTGCTACCTGTTGTCGTTGCAGTTCCCGATGAAGTTCCTACGATAATCAATATCACTGCACGGTCACCAACTAGTGTCGCTGCCTTTTGGAAACTACCAAAGCGTCACTCCAACGATACAAACATCAGAGGTTTCAAGCTTTTATACCGAAAGCAAGGATCTAATGAGTCATGGATCATACAAACTATCCATAGTCCATTTGTTTTTACGAAGAACGTAACAGGGCTTGAGAAATATACACTCTATGAATTTCACGTTTTGGCCTTCAACTTGACTGGTGATGGACCGAAAAGTTTCGTTGAGGTTCAAAGAACAATGGAAGACGGTAAGAGACTGGCTGGATGATGAACGTTATTAAATTGCCAAATATATTTAGCGCTGAGGCGCTAATTCGGGACATTGTACAGAAACAGAGCGGTTTTTTTATTGAGTGTCGAAAATAATTAGCGAATTGCTTTGGTTTTGCATTACTTCACTCAGTGATTGGTTCAAAGTTCTTGCGACATTTTTTCGACCAATCAGAAGTGAAACCAAAACCAGTCGTGGCTCGGGCGTGCACATTTTCCCGCGCTTTGTGTCGGCTACGTGTAATTCCTTCGAGTTTTGATTGGTTTACTGGATTGTCTCCGTCCTTTTTGATTGGCCAAAGTAATTACTTTGGTGTTGGCTTTACGACACTCGATTGAAACTCGCTCTAGCGCTGGGGCACTAATTAAGGATACTGTATAGAACTGTATAGAAATTAAATCAAATCAACACATAGCAAATAATAAATTAGTTTTTGAGGGGAGGGGAGAACCTGTCGAAACCTTTCTTGCAGCAGAACAGAGAACCAACAAACTCAGCCCTCATATGACGCCGAGTATGCGGGGAATCGAACCTGGGTCACATTGGTGGGAGGCGAGTGCTCTCACCACAGCTGTGCCATCCCTGCTTTGTAGTTGCACATAGTTAAGTCTATATGGCTCTCTTAGGTCGTGGGTTCAATTCCCACCCTGGTCAGAGTTTTTCTCTTTCGTGGTGTGGGTCCCCATCTCCGCATTACATGTGCTAACGCTCATATGGATCACATGGGAGTAAAGATAGAATTCATGAGAACGCGTTAATGTATATACCTCGGAAGTGTATTAGAGGAGCTTGTTCATTGATCCCTGGACATGTTCATCATTTGAGTCCTTTTCCGTTGATTTTCTTCCCTCAAATCTCGCGTATGGCGAGCGAAAACGTGTTTAATAACAAACAAGAGCAATTTTAGATCTTTCTGCAAAGTGCCATTTGCACTCTCATCCGCAAACTACGACTGATGCGTTTGTCAATCGTTTGTATTTAGTTCTTGCAGTTAGAAGCACGTTAATTCCCTTCACTGAAAGGAAATCAGTTTCCCTTCACTTAGTCTCGTTCATTTAGTTCACATTAAGTTTAATACTGAACCTTATCACTTTCTGTCAATAATAATTAATGGTCAGGAAAATATTGTTAAATAGGCCGAGCATGGCAAGTTCAATTTTTATTATTTCTCTTTGTTGATCTTGAAATCGTTTAGTCCCTTCCAAACCTCCCAGTGGATTTTCAGTGACTACAAACACTTCTACGAGTGTCACATCATCTTGGCAGCTTCCTCCAGTAGACTCCAGAAATGGAATCATCAAGGGATTTAAATTGTTCGTCAGAAGAAGAGGTTTTCGTAACGAATCACATATTATACTTATCAACAATGCTTCAAGTCACACCAAAGTTATTACTGGATTGGATGAATTTACAGAATACGAATTCCAAGTGCTTGCCTTCACGTCCGTGGGTGATGGACCGAACACTTCAGTTCGATTCGCAAGAACGAAGCAAGATGGTAGGGAATGTGTTGCCTAACTTTACCATTCAATGACTTAATTTGTGTAAAATCACAATCTGCCTTGAAGAGTCCACAGTTTACCCTTTGGTCCCGTTCTAAGATCACACGTTGCCATCTCTGAGCCGCTTAAAATCGAATAAATTCAGGGCTACAGGCGTTGGGGTTGTCGGGTTCGGGGTGCAGTGTCAACCAGGCACAAATTCGCCAAAACAACTTCTTTAATTGTACCGTTTGGGGAAAACTACATAGATAAAAAAAGTGTACTGAAAAAAAAAAACGCGGTCAAAGGAAAGGACACAGATAACATAAAGAAAAACAAAAGGAAAGGCGAGAACTTACGTAAGTGGTATTCCAGTAGAGCGAGACACTAAGCATAAAGCAACAACCATCGTGTGCGATTACAACAGACTCCGAGCGAAGTCACGAGGTTGTAATGGAGGGACACTGGGGAAAACCTGTTGGACCGGAAGTTGGTTCCAGGCCCCGTGCACTAACACAACGATAAAATGCAAAAAATTCGGCTTTACAGCATTTACAGGGGTTGTTCTGACATATTAATTTTTTGAAAATTTGTCTCCTTAGCTAAAATGCGCAAAACCAAATGAACGCTCCGTTTTGCAAGACTGTCTTTTTCAGCATTCAATTTTTTTTAATAACTTTGTTTCCAAACTTTCTTTGCCTCCAGTTTCCATAAAAGCTTTCCGTTCGCGAAAAAGGGCCATCGTATTGGGGCCTGTGCAAGAGTTGATTCTGTGCAAGAGTGTTTAAAGGTTTTTTTTTCTTTTTGTTTACATTCAGTTCCTTCAAAAGCGCCCACTGCATTTAAAGTGACTGCAATCTCTTCTACAAGTGTTCAAGCATTTTGGCAGGCTCCACCCAGAGACTCCAGAAATGGAATCATCCTAGGATTTAAATTATTTTTCAAACCGAGAGGTTCTATAGAGAAACTCACAGTTGCACTGATATTCTTTGCCAGTACTCCAATCCACACAAAAAATGTAACTGGATTGGAGAAATTTACAGAATATGAATTCCAAGTGCTGGCTTTCAATTCTGTTGGTGATGGGCCGAGGACTTTTCCTCACGTCGTCACCTCGTCCTTCTCCCATCCACTAATCATCACCGGTTGACCAGTCAACAATTCAATGATTCTGTGTTGCATTTACTGATCCAATACTTTTATTAGACTTCAAGGCACTGTTTGATCTTATTTTTATTCCTATGTTTCTTTGATATTCCTAGTTCCCTCAAAAGCTCCCACTGGATTTACGGTGACGCCAAGCACTTCTACAAGTATCAGAGCATTTTGGCAGCTACCACCAAAAGACTACAGACATGGAATTATTAGAGGATTTAAATTGTTTTTCAGGAAGAAAGGCTCTGATGATAAACCAGTTATTCTAGTTATTACCAACTCCTCCATTTCTGCACAAAATGTTACCAGCTTGGATGTGTTTACAGAATATGAATTCCAGGTGCTGGCATTCACTTCAGCCGGTGATGGACAAAATAGTTCTGTTCAATTCGTGAAAACAAAAGAAGATGGTAACGTGACATTTTCTCTTCACTGAATTTTTCTATCTCCCACCTCGTCGTTCTCTCATCCACTAATCGTTACTGGTTGACCAGTCAACAATTCCGTGACGGATTCTGTGTTGCATTTACTGATCCAACACTTTTATTAGACTGTTTGATATTATTTTTATTCCTACGTTTCTTTGTTATTGCTAGTTCCCTCAAAAGCTCCCACTGGATTTACGGTGATGCCAAGCACTTCTACAAGCATCAGAGCATTTTGGCAGCTACCACCAAAGGACTCCAGACATGGAATTATTAGAGGATTTAAATTGTTTTTCAGGAAGAAAGGCTCTGATGATAAACCAAATATTGTAATAATTACCAACGCCTCCAATTCCGCACACAATGTTACTGGCTTGGATGTGTTTACAGAATATGAATTCCAGGTGCTGGCCTTCACTTCAGTCGGTGATGGACAAAATAGTTCTGTTCAATTCGCGAAAACAAAAGAAGATGGTAACAAGATATTTTCTCTTCACTGAATTTCTCTATCTCCCACCTCGTCGTTCTCTCATCCACTAATCGTTACTGGTTGACCAGTCAACAATGCAGTGATTCTGTGTTGCATTTAATGATCCAACACTTTTATTAGACTGTTTGATATTATTTTTATTCCTATGTTTCTTTGTTATTGCTAGTTCCCTCAAAAGCTCCCACTGGATTTACGGTGATGCCAAGCACTTCTACAAGCATCAGAGCATTTTGGCAGCTACCACCAAAGGACTCCAGACATGGAATTATTAGAGGATTTAAATTGTTTTTCAGGAAGAAAGGCTCTGATGATAAACCAAATATTCTAATAATTACCAACGCCTCCAATTCCGCACAAAATGTTACCGGCTTGGATGAATTTACAGAATATGAATTCCAGGTGCTGGCCTTCACCTCTGTTGGTGATGGACCGAAGACCTCTCTTCAATTTGTGAGGACAAAGGAAGATGGTAAAGGGGATACATATTTTCTCCTGATTCAATCACATGAATTTAGTTTAATGTGCTAACCTAGTTTAGGGTCTAGCTTCCCAAGTCTCTTTTAGCATAGTTGCAGAGTATCCGAACTAGTAAGGAACTAATGAACTTTATGGAAGCCTCGACTGTATTTATTGGTGGGCACTACTTTGGGACAGTGTACTGAAACTAAATATCATTGAGAAGAGGGGAAACCGGAGTACCCGGAGAAAAACCTCCCGGAGTAGAGTAGAGAACCGACATACTGAACCGACATATGACTCAGTCATAAGTCTGGGAATCGAACCCGAGTCACATAGGTGAAAAGCAAGTGCTCTCACCACTGCGCCAATTCTGCTCCCTTTCATCGAACCTTAAGGACCTTTACATTCTAGTGCGAGGACGAGAACGAGTACGAGATTTGAGTGCCTGTTTTTAGCGAAAATACTTAGAAATTTTATAACCCGGACGATTAATCGTACTCTTTCTTAACAGCATAGCTTCGTTCCTCAGATATTCTTATTGCTGGTTAGTGAGTCTTCCTGATCGAAAAATGTCAAAACTACTACATTGTTGGTAACTCGTTTAGACACGACGACATTTTTGCAAAACCTCGTCCTAAAATGAGGACGGTATCACGTTTTTCCCGCCAAAATGACGCTGGTTTGCGCGTGCTCACTGTTGTTCTATGAGAAAATCTTGTACTCGTTGTCGTTCTCGTCCTAGAATCTAAAGCTCTCTATTATCAATCAAACGGCCGAAGGTTCGTTTCCTACAAAGAAGCGCCCTAATTTTTTTTCCGAGTATCCCTGAGTCATCATCGAGGAGTAAAATAATCTGTTCATAGCATACGCCTAGTTTTTCACAGCACGACTGGCAACAGCCATAGTTATTTCATCAGTCAATTATTCAATGTGTGTTGCTGATAATTGAAGATTGGCTAAGATTGATTCGTGTGTTTTCTTTTTAACCTTCGATTTAGCTCCATCAGAACCTCCTGGTGGATTTAAAGTAATGGCAATCAGCTCTACAGACGTGATAGCATCGTGGAAGTTAACCCCAACAGACTCCAGAAGTGGTGTCATCAAAGGATTTAAATTGTTCTTCAGGAGGAAAGGCTCCGATGACCAGCAAGTTGTTCTCGTCATTAGCAACGCTTCAATTCATATGCAGACTGTTACTGGATTGAATAAATTTACAGAATATGAATTTCAGGTGTCGGCCTTTAATTCTGTTGGCGATGGGCCGAAAAGTTCTGTTCAATACGTGAAAACAAAGAACGATGGTAAGTAAAGGGAGGTCTTGTAACCCAGTGGTTAGGGCGCTTGCCTTGAGATCCGGAGATCCCAGGTTTATGACCCGTTCTGACCACACGTCGAATTTCATCTTGATAGTCCCGGGTTCAACTTCTCAGCTGCACTTGAAATTACTAACTGGTTTTCCTCCGGCCAGTTGGGATTGGGAAGCTTTAGCAACGACAACGGCAAGACTACGGGAACGTCGTCGGTTTTGCGTCATTAGGGAGCTTAAGATTTTACGACGGCGACGGACACAACAACGCCGCAAAACAATGATATTATTGGTTAAAAGAGCACAAATAATCGTGCTGCACGAGGCTTGCTGCACGTGCAGCACGGATTTTAGCACGGATTCTTGCGGTACTCTGCATAACGACGACGTAAAATTACCACATTTTAGGTTTTGACTACAACGTGAGCATGCAACAGAGAATCTTTCCTTCTCTATTTTCACTTTGTAACTGCTCGTACCAATTCAGTTTTAGGATACTTCGCCCAAATTGTAAAAAGTGAACGAGACAGAATAACCGCGAAAGACTTACGGTAAAACAAAGTGATATTTTGAGGTGACGTTTTCGTTTACGTCGCCGTCGTAGATCTTAAGGTCCCCATTGTAATCGCTGCGCGACTATTCCAAGCATTTTAATGTGACTAATGTGAGGCAAAACCCTAAAGAACGAAACTAGTATGAACGACGCTCAATTTAGGGGAGAAAATGAAAATGAATTTATCCTCAAGCGATGACATTCTCCCTAAAACCTCAAATTTGGCAATTTCACGTTGTTAGGGAACTTAAGCAACGACGACGGCAACGGCAACGAGAACGTCATCTCAAAGTATAAATTCGCGTTATATAAAAAGTGGAGGGATGCTCGTCGGAAATTTTAAATTAAAGCCCTAAAGGAGACCAATCTGGGTGTGGGCCAGGCTTTTTTTGACCCCTAAATAAGACCATATTTAACACAGAAATAAAAAAAATATAGTGACTTTTGATGACGGCAAAGACATTATCATCTAATACTTTCACCTACATGAAGAAATCTAAAAGTTTAAATATACACTTTTATATTTCTCTGTGCGCAACCCTAAAGGAGACCCTCGCGGCTGCATATGATTGCATTTTGCCCAGAACACCCTAAGTGAGACCAAAATCCGAAATTTAAACCCCTAACCGAGACGACGAGCATCCCTCCCCTTTTTGTATGGGAGTCTCCCCCCCCCCCCCCTCGGGCTTTTGGTGTCCTTAGCATTTTTTTTAAATTGACCGTTACCCTTTATTTGCATGTAGCATTAAAAGGGACGGATGGTGGCTGGCCCGACCTACACATCAAGATAGCACATCTGTGATTTTGTGGCTTAATAGTGTTAGCAAAATTTAAAGTTTTCTTTGAACCTGTTCACGTTACAAGGAGAAGATATTTGTCGTGTTGTGTTCATCGTTTAACTTTTTGGCGTTTTTATCTCAATATAGCGTAAATATATATAAATATAGCGCCATTTCACAAAATTACTTA
>NC_090878.1:10842810-10870310 GCF_036669935.1 Montipora foliosa | reverse complement strand
TGAGCAGGTAAAACCAAAATATAGGGGTTTTTTTCGAGGCTTTGGTATTGCCATGGTAACTTAGTAGGTCACAAAAATGACTGCATCTTGTTCAGCAGTAATTGGTGTTTCACATGGTACTATACATTGCTGTTACGTAATATAGTGTTGTAGTGTGACTGTCAATCCTTCTAATATCAAGGTCTCTTGAAAGTGTTGAAACTGGTTTGAGGAACTTTAATATTCATCCGTGTCCTTATTTCAATATTCATTTGTTCATCTGGCAATATCATGCAATTGAATGACAGTTGCACGCATTTCGATTCCTTCATTGATAAAATTGTTTTAATACCGACATGCGAATTGACTTTTCCTCTCTACGTTTAGTTTTAAACCCTCCGATGAACGTCAGTGTGGAGATGAAGTCATCAAGCGCAGTTTTATTGAAATGGATTGCACCAGCAGAACGTTACGGAAATATTTTAGGATACAAGGTTAGTCACATATTATTGTACCTCCTGTTTGTCTTTCGACGTTGAACATTTTCCAGAGAGGATTGTGTATATCATGAAAGAAGGTTACAGCCCATGGATGAGTTACTCCAGAAGTTGTGCTAAATTCTAGAAGCGAAACTGGCTGGAAAAATGATGAAGATAAGCTGTATTTTAACATCAAGGAAAGCGTTCTTCCATGTGCGTCATTTTTGTTGCTATGTCGCTACCGTTAACCGCTATCAGAGAGATTGAGCATCACGTTTTACGTGAAACGGTAAACGGGAAACGGGCGTCTGCTACGTGTCATTCTGTTGTTCTGAATTGTTTTGCTCCTTATAGAAGTTGCTCGATATCTGGAGCATACAGGGAAGAAATGAGCTCATTTAGAACGACTTTCTTCCATTTTCTAAAAAAAGACAAATTTCAGTCCAACCTTTGCCGTTTGCCGTAAACAAGGAGATAATTATATAACCAGGTACATATCCTTTAACAAGAGGAACATTCTTTTTGTCGTTTTTCGTATGTTTGCGGCAAGCGCATTCGTTCTAGTTTGAGGAGTTAATAGGGAGCTTAAGCAACGACAACGGCGACGGCAACAAGAACGCCACACGCCCTGCACGTGCGTTTTTCACTTGGTCCATTTCTTTTGCCGTGTTAGGGAGCTTAAGATCTACGACGACGACGACGTCGACGAAAACGCGGCAAAACAACGATATCATTGGTTAGAAGAGCAGAAATAATCGTGCTGCACGAGCGGCACGGATTTTACCTCATAGTTTGCGGTTCTCTGCATGACGACGACGTGAAATGACGAAATTTTAGGTTTTGACGACAACGTGAGCATGTAACAGAGAATCTTCCATTCTCAATTTTCAGTCAGAAACCGCTCGTACCAATTTATTTTTAGGATACTTCGCCCGTATTATACGACTTGAACGAGATGGAATAATCGCGAAATGCTTATACTAGAGCAAAGTTATATTTCGAGGTGACGTTTTGGTCGACGTCGCCGTCTTAGATCTTAAGGTCCCAAACAAGGGTGAGGCTTTATCAAGGACGTCAACACTTGACGATAAGTTTTCATTTGCTAAATTAAGCGCCGTTCCGACCAGTATCGTTCTTGAGGAACTACCACACCCTTGTCATATTAAAATGGTTGAAATAATCACGAAGCGATTAAAATAACGCGTATTTATATTTTGAGATGACGTTCTCGTTGCCATCGCTGTTGTCGTTGATTAACCTCCCTAAAGAAACCACGACGGCTACGGCGACGAAACCGTTCCTTCAAAATATAGGTTTGAGCGAATCTAAGTATTTCACGATTATTCAATTTTGTTTATATTATACAATATGGGCGAAGTCTCCTATAACTGGATTGGTACGGATGGATTTGAAGTATTAAAAGCGTGAGACTGAAAGATTCACCGTAGTTTGTCTACGTTGATGTCAAAACCTTAACTTTGGTCATTTGGCATAGTAGTTTTGACGAGTACGGGAGAAATATGTACAAGATCCGTACCGCACGTGCAGCACGATCATTTTGGTTCTTTTAACCAATAATATTACTACTTTCTGGCGTTGTCGTTGACGTAGCCGTCGTCGTTTCTTAAACTCCCTTTTAAGAAAGGACAATGGCCACGGCAACGGCAACAGTAAAAAGCAATAATTTTATTGGTTAAAGAGGAAAACTAATCGTGCTGCACGTGTGGCGCGCATTTTAGCTCATATCTTGGCGCTACTTTCTGCATAACGACGTGAAAGCACTAAATTTGAGGTTTTCACGACAACAGGAGCATACGAATGTGAACCACCTTCGTCAGTTTTATACTTTTACTTCTGAACCGCCCTTACCAATTTATTTTTGAGGTAATTCTTCCACATTGTACGACATGAACGTGACGTGACGTTTTCGTCGACGACGCTGCCTTGCATCTTAAAGTCCCTATTTTCTACTCTATATCGTCATCCTTTCTTAACGTTTCCACACTAAAACTGGTGCGTTTTCAAAAGTAACCTCTTTTTGAAACCTTCTTAAAAGCTTCCGTTTGTGGTTCCGGGCGTTTTAAGGACGGTGCCTACTAATTCAAAGGTATTTTTGCGCGGTTTACTAAATATGCGGGAAAAATAGATCTTAAAAAGTGCTCTTGAAATCCAAAAAGAAAATTGGGGGTAACCATGCATTTTTTGAAGATAATCAATCAACAATATTTAGAAAAAGCTTTCAAATACAAAGCAATGTATGGCGTTCTTTTCCAAATTGAAGCTTAATTTATCTGCATGGTTAGCCCCAATTTTCATTTTGGATACCAAGAGCACTTGCTAAGATATACTTTCTCCGCATAGTTTTGAACCGCGCAAAAATTTCCCCTGTATTAATAAACACCACCCATAGGAAATCCGAGTCTCTCGAGAGATGCGCAGAACGTATGCGCAATAACAATAGTAGGCACCGTCCTTAATGTGAGTGAACTGTAGAACACTTATTCAAGCAAAAACGCAGTGGTCTAGATGAGGGCTTAAAAATTTCCTTACCCAGACATTATTTCGGCTCGTCAAGCAATCTATCAATTTTTCCATCTTAAAGACGGCTAAGGTGTGATAAGGCAAAAGAGTGCTCCATTTAAAGATTATTGCCAAATGTTTAAAACATAAAAACATTTTTTCGCTATTTTTTTTTTTTTTAGATAACGTACACGACTGTTGATTTTCACAACAAGTCCAACATTGTTAAAGCAGGTCATGTGAGCTCATTTCTACTTACGGAACTGCAAAGGAATACCAAGTACAGCATACAAGTGGCAAGTTATGGTGACAAACGGTTCGAGGAGAGCCTGCCAGCTTCGACGACAGTTCAGACTGATTCTGATGGTAAGTAAACTTGTAAGCATGACATTGATTTTGTCGTGTGCAGGTTTTAAACAGAAAAGTCACGACTTCCTCAGCTGTCTATGTGTGTGTCTGTCTGTCTGTCAATCAGTCTGTCTGTCTGTCTATCTGTCTATCCGTATAACAGTACTTATTGAAGGCGAGGTGGATCAGTAGCGGACTGGACTCCAGGCGGAGTGGCCCGCTTTCATGGCCTGGCCGGGTCGTCACGTTGTTTTCCTTTGTGAAGACAGGACAGTTAGAGCAATTCCTTGCCAGGGGAGGGGTAACCTTGCAATGGAGTAGCATGTCATTCAGGAATCCGAGACGAGCTTTCGCTCAAGGGGCTACTTAGACGAGACAAACTTTATCTCACGTAAATCTTAAAAGGGGCACGGTTATGCTAAATTTGCTGTTTTTAGGTCAAAAGTGGGTAAAAATTAGTTCTTTAGCTCACTCGTACAAAATTCCTGTCAGATGAATGTATTTATGGCCCTAAGAGCTATTAATATTAAATTTTTGTCGACTTCCTGAAGACATCGTCTCCAAACTAGAAAAAAACTGGCCAGTTTTTTAAAGTTTCAATTCGTTTCCATCCTCTCCATCCTTGACCGCAAACAATAAGTAACAGCTTCAGTGCACTTCAATGTTCATTGGCAACAAAAGTACAGCATTATTTTTTGGTCTTTATTGATGCAAAGACATCTTTTAGTGTTTTGAAGTTTGACTAAAATAGCGTGACAGTGCCCCTTTAAGCCTCGCGATAACATTGATTTTTGACGTTTAGGATCGATGTGTATATTTCGACTACGCATGACATATAGAAGCCGCAGATCAGTGGGACATTTTGCCCATGCAGAACCTAGGTAGATAAACGATTTAACTTCCCAAGAGGAGTTCTTGTTGCTCAATGGGTAGAGCATCTTACCGGGGATAAGAAGGTCTTTGGTTCGAATCCTTTGCCGGGCAACTAACGAGCGGGGAACTCACACTTTAATTTTATTTGATTTCGCTGATTCGCTGAAATAGTGGTGCGAGTTTCATAGGCTAATCAGCAGGCCTGGGGTAGAAACTCAAGACTGAAGCCACCAGGAAATTACTTTTGCCACCCCAAAAATAAAACTGAAGCGAACTGCATGCTCTCTTTAGATGAAACAACAGTGAAAGAGACTGTCATCGGATCCAACTCAGTAAGATTCACGTGGAAAAAGCCACGTGACAAATACAAGGAGTTTTCGTACCGAGCTTTCATAAAGTGGACGAGTCCAGACGAAGTAGAGAAGATGCTAGAAGTGTGTGATGGAGAAGCCACGTTTTGTGTCTACCCGATCAATGACAAAGCCGCAGGACACAAGTTTTACGTTATGGCATTAGTTATACGAGAAATTCCTCTTGTGCGTATAGTAGGTAGGTACTTGCCACTGTTTTTCGGGATCACTTCGTAAAACAGTTAACATTAGACTTTATCACGTGAAGAATTAGGAGTAAAGCAATGACGGAGAGGTTAAGCCCATTCCGGAGATCGCCACGGTGAAGTACCGATCAGAGCGCGTTCGACGAAGGCAATGCTCGGTGCTAGGGAAAGGAAACCCACTGGAAAATTTGGACCATTTACAGACTTCATAAAATGTCTGTAAATAATAAATTTACAGACTTTAACACTTAACTCCATAAATATAAAATCTTTGTAAATTTATTTTACAGATATTTTACAGAGTTTTCTTGAGTAAAGCTCTATAAAATGTCTGTAAAATGTTTATAAATTATTGGAGCTACAACAAGAGGAAATACTTGAAATTTACAGACTTTATAAAATCTTGCAAAAATGTCTATAAATCGCAAATTTACAAAGATTTTACGCCGTTTGGTCATGTCTCATAAAATGTCTGTAAATTGCGCTCTATCATCATGCGTGTCCTGTCTAAGTGACCAAATGGTTTTGGATCTGTATGCCCTGTTCACGATGATTTTGAGTGTCGAATATTTATTACCTAATTAAATTATATGGGAAACTGTTGAATTAGCCCTGCATGTTGCACTGAGTTCGGTTTATCAAAAGTTCGCCGGTTGCAACCTATAAAATGCCTATCGGTATGTGTTTTAATAGTGCGACTTGGATCAAGTCTTAGGCCCTGTTGATATGGAGAAAAGTTGTCCTCGGAAGATGGTCACCCTCCCAGCCGGGTCTTTAGCTAGCGTTTATGTGAGAAAAGAACTAACCTTTATTCCTGAGTCAAGATCTGCCCGGCTCAGTTTCGATCATCAGGAGACTGGGAAGATAGTATTCGTGCATTCTCTCATCATCTTACCTCGACCAAGTTGACTCCACTGAGCGAGCCAAAGTGTTTACATGGAATAAAGTTGGCCTGGCCAGGAGGGCGACCCTACCGTTGACAAAGGGTGACCCGGCTAGGTGGGTTTCCCTTCAAGCCGCGCCATTTTTTTCCCTCATGTAAACAGTTTACTTAAACCGCATTTTATAGGGAAATGTAGGAAAAGTTGGCTGGTCCAGGGTAACTCCGGTAAGCGAGTGACCCTTCTTCCTGGGACAATTTTTCTCCATATAAACAGGTACTTAGGGCCTCACAAGATTAGACCGTTTTAATTGTTTACAACAATTGCAAAGGCCATAAAATCTATGTAAATTGACACAACCCGGCCATAAAATAGTTTTTTTGTGTAAATTTCATGTAAATTGCTGGGATTAATCATGCAAATAACATGTAAATCAAGGCCTTTGTGATATAGGAGTCCCAGCAGAGAATGAGATTGAGAAAGTAATGTAGGCTAGTAAGCAGACTTTACCATGCTCCTTGAAAAGAGAAAAAAAAATAGCATTGGTGTTTAGCTGCCCAAATTAATCGTGCGGGTTTCAGTCAATTAACGTGGGTGCTTTCATAGACCGTAGCTGTAGGTGAGAATTACTTCTTATGAAGTAATGATCGAAAATCCGGCAGCCATATTTGTTATTCTAAATGATTAGTATCCAGTCTCTTGAGAAAAACAGAAAAGGAAATCTCAAAAGGAGCACACTTTCCCCCGTTCCATATTTTGATTGAGGAAATTTGCTCTGCACCTTTAAAGCAGAAAATTCTCCCCGGTTTTTCCACCCAAAATGAAAGCGCCCCAGGAATCGCACTGGGCTCGCAACGGGTTGTGATTGGATGTTGGCACAAAGAGAAGGATTGTGGACATTTCACAATAATTACATGATGCAACAACTTTGTCCGCCATTATGAATTGCCCCGCCCCAAAGACTCTGGGAACGAGATCGGTTTGAATTATCGGTTTGTTTTTCGCGCGGGCGATCAATGTAAGTGCTCTTCCTCTCTTTTTCCCTTGTTGGACGACCAAAATTGGATCTTTGCGATTCCTTAACATTTTGTGCGGGTGAAATGGCACGCATTCCACCAAATAAACCCAGTAAACATCGACGGATTCCGGAAGAAAGGGCAACGACAATTCAGGTTAGATAATCAGCATTCGCCACAAAGATACACGCCAGTGACATGATTCAACCTCTGACAGTCTCCGAAAGGGTTAATCGGTGAAGACTTCATGGCAAAAATAGAGACCTTCTTCAAAACGTAAAGGGAGTTCTACGAACGTTTGGAACAAAGGGTGGCCTGGCCGAACAGCTACATTTAGCGAATGGGCGGGAAGATTCAAAAGATCCGAAAAGCAAAAGACTGCCGGAGGAGTTTTCGGTAAGTCGTCATCTTACTTACAAACCTGATTTAAGTTTAAATGGCTTAAAATTTTAAAGTTTTGTTCCCTTGTTCCCCGCCCAATTTACTTTCAAACTTGTACCCAGCTTTTTGCTCCCTAAAATTGTTTATGTCGCCTTGTTCCTAAGACATTTTGTCATCTTTCCTCTGTCCCCCAGTTCAAAATAGCCATCTTCCCTCGTTTCCCAAAACGCCAAGGAGGGCCTCAGCACAGTCATTACTTTTGCAGACCTTAGTACCCTTAGTAATTTCACTTTATATTGTATTAAGGCCATTTAAGGCAATAACAATAATAACGAATAGGGAATTACATGTAATATGTGGATCTCTGTATAACCAGCCCCTTATTTGCCACTTGCAGATGCCTTGTTCTTCAAACGATGCCACTACAAGAGCACAATAGTGGCCGGTTATTCTGTAGTTACTCCCTTGTCACATGTATAACTACATGTACCTTCACTGGTTTCTCATGCACGAGGAGCCACAGCAAGCTAAATTTTGGACTGGGCGCTTAATAAGATTACTCCTTTGACACTAGATTTCACTGAAAGGTCGGTTACACTTCAGAAGAAACTGCCTGGGAGATTATCTCGCTTTGGTCTCCCATTAATTGTCAATACCTCCGTCAATCCCACCCAAATAAAGTATCTTGATGACAAATCTTATTTCCATCAATTTGACCAAAATATAAATTATCTAATTTCTTTGATTGTCCAAGATAAGGCGGTTCTGTGGACTTGATCACTAGGTTATTGTTCCAGATGTGCTGCAACAGTATTTGCACAAATTTCGACTTCCCGACTGGGTTCTTTTGAGGCCAGAATCCCAGATGAAGGGTGGCAGACAATGATGATAAATCTGACAAAATTAAGTGGAACAGGAGCAAGTACACGAAGCTTGTAGCTATTTTAATTGACATTCTTGTGTATTTGGGAGGTGAGCGGGAGGAGCTGGGTTTTTGAGGTCTATGCACAATCACAATCCTTTCAGGTGAAACCTGGAATTACTTCTTAGTGATCTAAGTGCACAGAAAAAGCAAGTTAAAGCATGGCCTAAAAGTTGATGTGAAAGAGTATACAAAATTAAATTTACAGCTATGCTATTAATTAATAATTAATTGTGTAGCATATACCTGATCAAGAGGTATACAATCCTTAACTCACTGTCACACCATTTTACTTTGTAACCTCTTGGGTAGCAAATATAATAATTTGTGAAGTATAATTTAGCTTGTTATGTGGAGCCAAGCTAATAAGCAAAAGATCATTAGGATAATTTGTCATTTGTTTTGTTTGTTAGTTTGTAAATTTTTACTAAACCGATTGACTCCTGGGAGTTTACTCTGTGTAATGCCAGATGATTTTCTGATCATTTTGTACTTTGCAACCACCTCATAGTCCCTACATTGTCACGGTGGGGTTGTTTGTGTACCTCAATGCCCCGGAGCTAGCTCAATGAGAAATTCAGCATAGGAAAGTGCTGTTTGTTGTTTTTGAGTAGAGGTCAGACTGAAACAGACTACATATATGTAATAGACAGAATACAGCCTTAGGCTGCTAGCTGGATACCAGACCTGAAGTACATTGATCAGTTTCAATTTAATCTTTAAAAGTATCTATAATATTAAATTATTATTGCAAAACAGATTGCATTTTAAACAATTTCTTTTATGTGATAGTCTGTTTTTGACTTTTGTTATCAAAAGGCACAACCAGTCTCGTTTTAAATCATTTTTATTTTACCCTAACGAGTTCTGTCTCTCTCGGGTAGTCAGTCCATTTTTTACTGTTGTTATCTGAAGGCAGAATCAATTTTGTAATTTATAATTATTAAATGTACTAATGAGTTCTGTCTCTCTTGGGTAGTCAGTCCAGTTTGGACTGTTGTTATCTGAAGGCAGAACCAATTTTGTAATAATTATTATTTTGTACTAATGAGTTCTGTCTCTCTTGGGTAGTCAGTCCAGTTTGGACTGTTGTTATCTGAAGGCAGAACCAATTTTGTAATAATTATTATTTTGTACTAATGAGTTCTGTCTCTCTTGGGTAGTCAGTCCAGTTTGGACTGTTGTTATCTGAAGGCAGAACCAATTTTGTAATAATTATTATTTTGTACTAATGAGTTCTGTCTCTCTTGGGTAGTCAGTCCAGTTTGGACTGTTGTTATCTGAAGGCAGAACCAATTTTGTAATAATTATTATTTTGTACTAATGAGTTCTGTCTCTCTTGGGTAGTCAGTCCAGTTTGGACTGTTGTTATCTGAAGGCAGAACCAATTTTGTAATAATTATAATTATTTTGTGCTAATGAGTTCTGTCTCTCTTGGGTAGTCAGTCCAGTTTTGGACTGTTGTTATCTGAAGGCAGAACCAATTTTGTAATAACTATTATTTTGTACTAATGAGTTCTGTCTCTCTTGGGTAGTCAGTCCAGTTTGGACTGTTGTTATCTGAAGGCAGAACCAATTTTGTAATAATTATTATTTTGTAATAATTATTATTTTGTACTAATGAGTTCTGTCTCTCTTGGGTAGTCAGTCCAGTTTGGACTGTTGTTATCTGAAGGCAGAACCAATTTTGTAATAATTATAATTATTTTGTGCTAATGAGTTCTGTCTCTCTTGGGTAGTCAGTCCAGTTTTGGACTGTTGTTATCTGAAGGCAGAACCAATTTTGTAATAACTATTATTTTGTACTAATGAGTTCTGTCTCTCTTGGGTAGTCAGTCCAGTTTGGACTGTTGTTATCTGAAGGCAGAACCAATTTTGTAATAATTATTATTTTGTACTAATGAGTTCTGTCTCTCTTGGGTAGTCAGTCCAGTTTGGACTGTTGTTATCTGAAGGCAGAACCAATTTTGTAATGATTATTATTTTGTACTAATGAGTTCTATCTCTCTTGGGTAGTCAGTCCAGTTTGGACTGTTGTTATCTGAAGGCAGAACCAATTTTGTAATAATTATTATTTTGTACTAATGAGTTCTATCTCTCTTGGGTAGTCAGTCCAGTTTGGACTGTTGTTATCTGAAGGCAGAACCAATTTTGTAATAATTATAATTATTTTGTGCTAATGAGTTCTGTCTCTCTTGGGTAGTCAGTCCAGTTTTGGACTGTTGTTATCTGAAGGCAGAACCAATTTTGTAATAACTATTATTTTGTACTAATGAGTTCTGTCTCTCTTGGGTAGTCAGTCCAGTTTGGACTGTTGTTATCTGAAGGCAGAACCAATTTTGTAATAATTATTATTTTGTACTAATGAGTTCTGTCTCTCTTGGGTAGTCAGTCCAGTTTTGGACTGTTGTTATCTGAAGGCAGAACCAATTTTGTAATAATTATAATTATTTTGTGCTAATGAGTTCTGTCTCTCTTGGGTAGTCAGTCCAGTTTTGGACTGTTGTTATCTGAAGGCAGAACCAATTTTGTAATAATTATTATTTTGTACTAATGAGTTCTATCTCTCTTGGGTAGTCAGTCCAGTTTGGACTGTTGTTATCTGAAGGCAGAACCAATTTTGTAATAATTATAATTATTTTGTGCTAATGAGTTCTGTCTCTCTTGGGTAGTCAGTCCAGTTTTGGACTGTTGTTATCTGAAGGCAGAACCAATTTTGTAATAACTATTATTTTGTACTAATGAGTTCTGTCTCTCTTGGGTAGTCAGTCCAGTTTGGACTGTTGTTATCTGAAGGCAGAACCAATTTTGTAATAATTATTATTTTGTACTAATGAGTTCTGTCTCTCTTGGGTAGTCAGTCCAGTTTGGACTGTTGTTATCTGAAGGCAGAACCAATTTTGTAATAATTATAATTATTTTGTGCTAATGAGTTCTGTCTCCCTTGGGTAGTCAGTCCAGTTTTGGACTGTTGTTATCTGAAGGCAGAACCAATTTTGTAATAATTATTATTTTGTACTAATGAGTTCTGTCTCTCTTGGGTAGTCAGTCCAGTTTGGACTGTTGTTATCTGAAGGCAGAACCAATTTTGTAATAATTATTATTTTGTACTAATGAGTTCTGTCTCTCTTGGGTAGTCAGTCCAGTTTTGGACTGTTGTTATCTGAAGGCAGAACCAATTTTGTAATAATTATAATTATTTTGTGCTAATGAGTTCTGTCTCTCTTGGGTAGTCAGTCCAGTTTTGGACTGTTGTTATCTGAAGGCAGAACCAATTTTGTAATAACTATTATTTTGTACTAATAAGTTTTGTCTCTCTTGGGTAGTCAGTCCAGTTTTGGACTGTAGTTATCTGAAGGCATAACCAATTTTGTACATACAAAGCATATGTAAATTGAAAATAACTGAACTCAAAAAGCGAGTTATGCATATTTGCCACAGTGTTGCAGAATTGTGCGAGCAAGAATTACTCTAAAATCCTCGCGAGAATTGCTGCACGCCAAACACGAGCTACATGGGGCAAAGTGACTGGAAAAAGGTTCCCAGAATGACGTTTTGTGGATTTATGCTTCTCCGTTGTGACTTAAAAGGTGTAAAAAACGTTACTGAATATGTCAGAAGCGGACTCTGATGCGATATCTGCAACACCTAAACTTGCGAAATGAGTTCTTGAGCTACACTTAATGATTAGCTAAGGGTGATTTCAAATCACCGTAAGCTCATTTGCATATATTTTTTTGTCGGCCTAAGCTTGTCATGGTAAGATACAAGTTTCTTGCAATAATTCCTTTAGCTCTTAGCTTCATTATTCAGTTTCACCTACACAGGAACATTGCTCATGAATGGCAAAGTGATTTGTTACAACATTCTTCGAAAATGATATTATGAAATTATATAAATGTTATTGATTGATTGACTGGTGTGACTCTTTTCCAGGGCCTTCATGTACTTCAACCACAAGATGCAGTGCTGAAGGAAATTGAGCATTGAAATTTAATTGGAGGGAATTTCCTGAGATGCAAGAAACAGACAGTGCTGATTGCAAATTGTGATACAATTGTGAATAATAATTGATGTCTTTGTGTCAAAACTTGGGAGGGTAGAGGTTTCATTGCCATTTTGTATATACCTTGTGAACATTATTAAGTCAAACTGTTTTAGCTGGGTCAAGTAAATTTGTTCCAGACATCAGGTAATTATGGAAGAGTCGAATGCTCTCACAATGAACTGGGTGAATACAAGGGAGAAATATTCACTGCAACAAAATCAGTGACTTCTCTGTTCATATACTGTAAGTTTTTTGACAAAAATCAAGAAAGGTTTCACTGTCCCTTGGGTCTGAGGAAATTGTCAGTCATCATTCAATGGCAAATAGATCAAACACAAGTGATATCTTTCTAATAAACACATCTGCATGTGCCAACAATGATTTAAAGATAATTAGTCGTAGCATACTAATTTGTAGTATTTTTTATCTGAACTGGCGGGTGGCACACCTCATACAGTTCGATGTAACTTGTAAATTCGGTCTAACTATGCAGTTAATTTGTCATAGTATACTACATGTAATTTGTAGTATTTTTCATCTGAACTGGCGGGTGGCACACCTCATACAGTTCGATGTAACTTGTAAATTCGGTCTAACCATACAGTTCATTTGTCATAGTATACTAATTTGTAGTATTTTTCATCGGAACTGGCAGATGGCGCACCTCATACAGTTCCATGTAACTTGTAAATTCGGTCTAACCATGCAGTTAATTTGTAATAGTATACTAATTTGTAGTATTTTTCATCGGAACTGGCAGGTGGCGCACCTCATACAGTTCCATGTAACTTGTAAATTCGGTCTAACCATGCAGTTAATTTGTAATAGTATACTAATTTGTAGAATTTTTCATCGGAACTGGCGGGTGGCGCACCTCATACAGTTCCATGTAACTTGTAAATTCGGTCTAACCATGCAGTTAATTTGTCATAGTATACTAATTTGTAGTATTTTTCATCTGAACTGGCGGGTGGCACACCTCATACAGTTCGATGTAACTTGTAAATTCGGTCTAACCATACAGTTCATTTGTCATAGTATACTAATTTGTAGTATTTTTCATCGGAACTGGCGGGTGGCGCACCTCATACAGTTCGATGTAACTTGTAAATTCCGTCTAACCATGCAGTTAATTTGTAGTATTTTTCATCGGAACTGGCGGGTGGCGCACCTCATACAGTTCGATGTAACTTGTAAATTCGGTCTAACCATGCAGTTAATTTGTCATAGTATACTAATTTGTAGTATTTTTCATCGGAACTGGCAGGTGGCGCACCTCATACAGTTCGATGGAACTTGTAAATTCGGTCTAACCATGCAGTTGTAGTATTTTTCATCGCAACTGGCGGGTGGCACACCTCATACAGTTCGATGTAACTTGTAAATTCGGTCTAACCATACAGTTCATTTGTCATAGTATACTAATTTGTAGTATTTTTCATCGGAACTGGCAGATGGCGCACCTCATACAGTTCCATGTAACTTGTAAATTCGGTCTAACCATGCAGTTAATTTGTAATAGTATACTAATTTGTAGTATTTTTCATCGGAACTGGCAGGTGGCGCACCTCATACAGTTCCATGTAACTTGTAAATTCGGTCTAACCATGCAGTTAATTTGTAATAGTATACTAATTTGTAGAATTTTTCATCGGAACTGGCGGGTGGCGCACCTCATACAGTTCCATGTAACTTGTAAATTCGGTCTAACCATGCAGTTAATTTGTCATAGTATACTAATTTGTAGTATTTTTCATCTGAACTGGCGGGTGGCACACCTCATACAGTTCGATGTAACTTGTAAATTCGGTCTAACCATACAGTTCATTTGTCATAGTATACTAATTTGTAGTATTTTTCATCGGAACTGGCGGGTGGCGCACCTCATACAGTTCGATGTAACTTGTAAATTCCGTCTAACCATGCAGTTAATTTGTAGTATTTTTCATCGGAACTGGCGGGTGGCGCACCTCATACAGTTCGATGTAACTTGTAAATTCGGTCTAACCATGCAGTTAATTTGTCATAGTATACTAATTTGTAGTATTTTTCATCGGAACTGGCAGGTGGCGCACCTCATACAGTTCGATGGAACTTGTAAATTCGGTCTAACCATGCAGTTGTAGTATTTTTCATCGCAACTGGCGGGTGGCACACCTCATACAGTTTGATGTAACTTGTAAATTCGGTCTAACCATACAGTTCATTTGTCATAGTATACTAATTTGTAGTATTTTTCATCGGAACTGGCGGGTGGCGCACCTCATACAGTTCTGTGTAACTTGTAAATTCGGTCTAACCATGCAGTTAATTTGTCATAGTATACTAATTTGTAGTATTTTTCATCTGAACTGGCGGGTGGCACACCTCCTACAGTTCGATGTAACTTGTAAATTCGGTCTAACCATACAGTTCATTTGTCATAGTATACTAATTTGTAGTATTTTTCATCGGAACTGGCGGGTGGCGCACCTCATACAGTTCGATGTAACTTGTAAATTCGGTCTAACCATGCAGTTGTAGTATTTTTCATCGCAACTGGCGGGTGGCGCACCTCATACAGTTTGATGTAACTTGAAAAGTAGGTGTACCCATGCAGGTAATCCATGTGGTTAATTTGTTTTAGTATGCTAGTATTACCCAACTGAACTGGCAGGTGAACTGTAAACCCGGAGGTAAGCCGCACCCTGACCTTACCAGCTGAAATTTACGGAAAAAAGTTTTTTGACAGAAAACAAAAGAAATCCAAAGTCTAGTCTTTAGAAGTCAAATTCATCCACTGTTCATCAAACGTTAACTCACTATTCACTAATATTGAAACGGAAAATACTTTAATGTTAATTTTAGCACTTTAATGTAATGAACATTGTTTTTACCAACTTGGACATATGATTGATCTTTTTCTGGTATTTGTTGACAGGAATTTCTTAAACACAGTTTTGCCATAGATTTTTTTGCATTACAACAAGAATATGAGCGGAACGTTTGTAGCTTAGTACACGCAACTAGGTATAAAATTGGATGCAAAGATGGAAAACTGGCCACCAGAGGCAGCCTTTTTCAGATCTTCCCACAGATAAGCCACACCCATTTCTAACAACTATATTTTGTAATTGGGGTAACATAAGCCAGATTTTTATACTTATTTAATAATAATGAAATCCCTTGCATATATTTTATTCCTTATTTTGATGAATTTGTATGGGTTATCAAATAGTGATGAGTGAATTTAGGGAATAATCTCACACACGCTTTGTCCAAAATCAAATAATTTCATAAGCCTTAAGGCAAGAAAAATTATTTGATTTTGGACAAAACACAAGTGGAATTATTCCCAAGTTTCACGAGTATACATTGTACCATTTCATCAGCTATAAATCATGGTTGACAAATCGCAATCATAGGACGTGGGTTTTTTCGAAAGTGGACACCATTTTTGCAGGGTAGAAAAAGTTGCCATGGTAACTGATGTTATTAATTGAATTATATTTTGAACTTATTGCAAGAATTTTATTGTACACTTAGATTCTATTGAAAGTAATATAAACAAATGATTATTTTTAGATTTGAAATAAAAATTTATGCATTCACAAACTCTAGAACTTGTTCTTTTTTCTACGTAAAATCGACTAACCTTTCATCCATTTCACTTTTTATTAACATTTCCTGGCTTACGTCAGGTTTTAAATGCTATTATTTACAGAGATATTGTAAACATTTTGCTGAGATTTTGTGCACTAAAACACCAACATTTTAAAAACATTTCACATACTTTACCCCTCCAGTTTTACAGACATTTTATTGACATTTCCTGCCTTTTGTCAGGTTTTAAATACTTAATTTACAGAGATATTGGGAACATTTTGCTGAGATTTTGTGCACTAAAACACCAACATTTTAAAAACATTTCACATACTTTTCCCCTCCAGTTTTTTGAGGGTTTTTGTAGACATTTTATAGACATTTCATGCATTCTTCTCACTCACTTTTTACAGAGAAAACACTGACATTTTATATGGATGGATTTACAGAGATTTTTTCTCGTGTAAATTTTACAGAGAAAGTAAAGAGATTTTACAGACATTTTGTACTTATCGCATAAAATCTCTGTAAATTTTTCCTTCAATTTACATAGATTTTATTGAGATTTTGTACACATTTTATGTCATCGTAAGGACGAAAATGTGTTAAATTTTACAGACTTTTTATGGAGTTACAAAATCTCTGTAAGTGTGCAAATTTACAGAGATTGTAATTTACAAAGAAAATGTGGACATTTAACAGAGATTTTACCAACTTTTTTGAAGTCTGTAAATGGTTCAAGTTTTCCAGTGACCATGTCTTTCTCGCCCCTTCCATTGCCTTCCCGGCACTCACCACTCATTTTTTTCGGCGTTTACTTGGCAGGCTAAGATTGAACAATTAAAAAAAAAAACAGGAAGAGTTAAAGCAGCTATCATGTCCTACCCTTCGCGAACATCTGCGACTATCGTCTCTAGTGATCCACATCCTCAAAGTCCTTTCATTATCATTACTAAGATGCGTGGTACACCACATAGAACAGTGGCCCGAGGGGTGTATGAAATGAGTTTGGAGAGTTAGCTTTATGGGCATGGAAACTGACCAATGCCTAGCTAAAATTGATTTGCTTTCATCCATCATTATCATCGTCATCATCATCATCATCATCATCATCATCAACCACGTCATGTTCTTTATTTATAACACACAAGGGTAAGAGCAAAATTCTTGTGGGGTCGTGTAGAAGAATAAAATAGGTTATTAGGAAATCCATCGTTCGTGCCATCTAACATCGCGTGGAGTGAATTTTGTAGGATTCTGCGAAGTAGCAGCCTTTTTTTGCCTTTACTGAAACAGTAGGGCCTAGTGGTCAAGGCGCTGGATTTTCGAGGGCATGTTTCGGTTTCAAATCCCGCTCAGATCATTGGCTGGCTTTGTCTTGAATGATCCTGAATTCAACTCCGGAATCGGCCACACTTCGTAAGCTGGTTGCCTAACACCAATCTGGGTTTCTGAAGATTTCATGATCGATGAGAAGTCTTTCTTTGCTAATTGTTGTAAAGCGCATTTGACAATAACAAACATCAACTACAACAACAACTCTATTGTACCCGTAATATGTTAAAGTTAATTTTATTCATTCTTTTTTTTCCCGTTTCTCAGACCCACCGAGGGACGTAACCATCTTATCTTTGAGCTGGTCTCACGTTTTCTTAAACTGGACTTCGCCTTTTAACCAGACTACGATGGACTTCGCGGATCGATATCGACTGGTTCTAATATCAACCCACGAAACAATTTGGATCCAAACAAACAGGACGTTTGTTGGTATTGATGGACTGAAGCAGAAGACTAAATATGAATTGAATCTCCAAGCATGGAACAGGCTTGGATACGGTCCATTTCTCAAAAGTGATATACATTTCAGAACACCAGGTAGGTCTCATTCATATTATTAAAGAATGGATTTAAAAAGAGCTTAAATAGGCCATTTTACAGTTGTTTGCTCAGCGACCTAGCCTATGAATGGCTGCGAGGCTGCCGGTGACCTTGCATTGATACAGACCTCACTGCTTTTATCATGCAAATTGTGTTGTTGTAATTCTAATTAGTCCGTATTAACATTACAAAAGCACGGAGGTTTGTATCAAAACAGGGTCACCGGCAGCCTCGCTTCCATTCGTAGGCCAGGTAACTTAGCTACAACTGTAAAATGGTCTATTCTTTTGGTAGCAGCACTCATCGTAATTCACCTTTATCACTCGGCGGCCATTTTGGAGTCCGTGGGGAATGAAGGCTTTGTCTTTGCATTTTCTTTGCCCGTCCAGCCTCACATTGAATGAGAGGTTCGACGGGCAAAATCTTTTGTTTGGACATTGAGTGATATGGGTCTATCCCCTCTGCAGTCTTGTTCGGAACGTCACGGAGCGTTGCGTGACATTCCGCAGAATATTTTGAAATCTCTCGTTTTCTTGGGCCGCACTGTAAGAGAAGCATCCTTTCTTTTTTCCAGGTCGAGGTCAGAAAATGAATTGAACTAAAACAAAAACAAACAATCGAGGTTCCGTCGCACGATACTTATAATATCTCTAGATATTTGGTTCAAGCAATAGAGGATGTGGGGAGAAAACGCATCCGTTATACCTGGGCTTCTTCCAATAAGCACTTAATGACTGTTCCCAAGGGGAGACCCTCAATGTTGCCGAGGGGAACATTGAGGGTCGAGGGGTAGCTAAACTCACTGTTTCCCGTGGGACCTGTCAGGAAGTGTTTTGTTATACCCCACAACTGAAAATGAACAAAACGAAATACGAGTATAATCCTTACTAGTTTAATAATTATAAGTCAAATATGTCAAATACAAATGAGTAACTGTTACCTTCAATAATTACTTTCAACTTTTGTATCGTATCAGTTGCTGTATTTCGTCCTCACTTCGTACTTGAAAGCGTTATGTCGCGGCCATGACTTGAAAAAAAACTTGAAAATTACTCAGATTTCCAAATTTCCTTAAAAATCGCGGTGGACGCGCTCACAAATTTGCCGCTTTTTCAAGACGCATGTCCTAATCACGTGCAAGTCCAAGGTTCAATCTGTTGTTTCCCTAGGAAGTTGGTGAGTTTTGTTCGCCCTAGGGAATTATGCCTTTTGAGGCACGTCACGTGATACGTTCGCGTCCAATAGAAAACTGCATTTCAGTTGTGATGTATAACAATGACAATTGTTTTCAATGAAGAGTGCATTAGATGAGAGTTTGATTTATCATTTTGCGGCCTTGCCCCAGGACAGTCACAAATGGATGTATTTTTAGATACACTTTGCGCGTGAAACAAATAAAGGTGCGCCAATTTTAACCAATCAGAAGAAGCCATGTCACGCGTGACTGCTTCTGCCATGTTTGTTTCAGGGACGTGACAACTGATTTTCGCGGGAACGGGTATTCTACAAAAAAATAGACTCATTTGTGATTGTGCTGGGGACCCCACCCATGCCATAACAACATTGTTATTTAATTCACTCTTGTTTCAATCTAAATTTAGACCGCGGTCATGATGCGCGGCTATTTTAAGGAAGACACCTAATTGGCTATCATTGGCTGCACGACCATGGGCACGAGACCAAAATAACTTTCACAACATGGCGCAAAGCTTAAAGGCGCAAAGCTTAAAATAGATTGGAATGGGGATGTGTTCTCCCCATACGCTAAGTGCGTATGTCTCAAAGCCAGACATGCGCTACGACCCAGGCTCCCCAGCGTGAGAAATCTGTTCCCCGCCTCTTTCATGCTTCAGCCAGCGGGAAACTCTAAATAACTTATGTAAAAACTGAAAGAAAATTCCCTTGGGAACATCACGTGGCCTGAAATGGGAAAACAAAATGTATCATTATTGACCTCTGAAATACTATATTCGGGTCATATACACTATCCGAATCAACCGTCATGTATATCAAACATTCACGACTTGTCAACGGCTCTTCGTTGTAAATACCCATATATATCTACCTCTAATGTTATATACATTACTTGTTGAATTGTCATTGACTATCGTTAACTATGTCCTTCTTTATCGTTGTTCATTTAAAACTCTCCTTCTTGGGCGTCCCACCTCTGTAGCAAGTACGGTCATCGTTGCTTTTATGGGCCAAATGGAAAATATCTTAAGTGTTTTTGTGTAATTGAACTTTGCTTTTTGGTAATAAAATATAGTTGATTTTGACGGGAACAAACTTTTCAAAGCTCCGTCTTGTCCACAGATCACGACGAATGTGCAGACAAATCTCATACGTGTCACAAAAATGCCGCTTGTATCAACACTGCAGTCTCATATGAGTGTAAGTGTGCACAAGGTTTCATTGGAACTGGGACAACTTGTGAAGGTAAGCAGTGTGCCACGTCTTATAGCTCATAATGCATCGATTATCAAGGTGTATTAGGCAATGGTGACTCGGGAATACTCCGGAAAATATCCGAGTACCTCATTGCAGGAGTCGAACCTACGATCTTCCAATTACTAGTTCGGATGTTCAATCACTGAGCTAAAAGAGACTCGTGGGAGCCAGGCCATGATCCATAATTTCGATGGTTTCTCGGGGATACTCGGAAAAAATCCGATTCCTCCTTTGCAGGGGTCGAACCTACGACCTTCCAATGACTACTTCGGATTCTCTGCCACTCGACTATAGGAGACTCGGGGGAAATCGCCCATTCAACTAGGTTCAGGTGAAAATTATCCGTGGATGACTCGGGGATACTCGAAAAAAATCCGATTGCTCCTTTGCGTGAGTCGAACCTACGACCCTTCCGATTACTACTTCGGATTCTCTACCACTGGGCTATTGGAGACTCGTGGAAGATCGGCCATTCAACTGCTATACTGCTTTGGCTCAAATTGCCGAAACCAGGGGCCTATGACTAGGAGCGTACAACTTCATCGATTTCAGTTGTTGAACGGCGTTTTTACAGACCGAGTTATTTTTGGATCGATTTTCCTGCGAAACCAGACCGTTCCAGCTAATCACAAGTCTTAAATGAGAAATTATTACCCTTGGGATTGAGGATGGTTACTCGTGCAAAATAGGCCTCATTCAAGATCTCGGTCTAAACGTAGCTTGATCTGTGAAAATGCCTTTACGTAGACCAGGTATTGGTTACGGGCTTGTATCGAAACGTAGCGTTGACGCAGTTTCTTAAAGGAGATTTTGAATGTTAACCTTCGTAAAGGTAGAGAGTGATGTATTTATCAAGAAGCGTTGTTTTAATACAAAGGAAAGGAACTTTATTTAAGTGTCTAGTCGTTCTAGCGCTGGAGCACTAATTGGGAACACACTATAAACTGAAATTAACAGTGAAAGCAAATCAAGTCAAAAGGAATGTTTACCACAATTGCTTGTAATCTCGCAATCTGATTGGCTAATTTGTCGTTGTCGATAAGACAACAGTGAACCACTTTCGATTTGTTAAATTGCTTTTCATCTTCAGAAATTCCTGAAGGATTTGGAGACGAACACTTTTGCACCCAAGAAAATGTTGCTGACATCGAGTGGAGAAAGACCATGACCCAGCGTCAGGACGTTTCTTCTTGCCCGGAGGGAACTGTGGGTAATGGACTGTATAGTGTCAAGAGTGAATTAGATAAGAGTGTTGTTATGGCATGGGTGGTCTCCCCAGCACAGTCACAAATGAGTCTATTTTTAGAATACCCGATCCCGCGAAAATCAGTTGTCATGTCCCTGAAAAAAACATGGCAGAGGCAGTCACGCGTGACATGGTTTCTTCTGATTGGTTAAAATTGGCGGTCCTTTGTTTGTTTCACGCGCAAAGTGTATCTAAAAGTAAATCCATTTGTGACTGTCCTGGGGCAAGGCCGCAAAGCAATAGATCAACACTATTATCTAATTCACTCTGGATACTGTCTTATACACATCATGTAGAATATAGAATATAGAAAGTTGTACTGTTTACTTTAGAAACGCACTGTTATTTTTTTAACAGGAAATAACTGAAACATCCACTACCCAGGTTTTTGAGTACCCATGTATGGAACACAAACCAAACCAAACCAAACCGCATGTTTGGCGAGAGCCGTTTATCCGCAGCTTGAAGTGTCTAGAAGAAAACGCGCAAAAAGCGCGTTATTTTAGTGTCGCATCAAATTGTGGCAAATATATAGTTTGAAAGGGCAGTTGAAACTCCAGTGATGAGTCATGTTGAGTTGGATCCTGCCGAATTACATGTACTTATATTGTTTGCAATAGAGCGGTTTTCAAATGAGTGTCGTAAAACCAAAACCAAAGTAATTACTTTGGCCAATCAAAAAGGACGGAGACAATCCAGTAAACCAATCAAAAGTCGAAGAAATTACACGTAGCCGACACAAAGCGCGGGAAAATGTGCAAGCCCGAGCTACGATTGGTTTTGGTTTCACTTCTGATTCGTTGAAAAAGTGGCGCGAGAACTTTGAGCCAATCACTGAGCGAAGTAATGCAAACCAAAGTAATTATCTAATTACTTTCGACACTCAATTGAAAACCACTCTATAAAGCGGAGGCAATCAAACTTCATGCAACTTGCGACAAGCGGGGAAGACGTCTGGGGGCGTAACCAGGATTTTTCAAAGCGAAGGGAGGTGGTGGGGGTCACACTGTGTCAAACAGAGGGTACTCACCAGATTGTGGCGTTTTCGCCACCTGAATATTGTAAGTTGTTTGCTTGAAAAAAGGCTTACAAAGGGGGGGGGGGGGTCACGGGCACCCCAGGACCCCCCTAGCTATGCCCTTAACGTCTTTAGTATTTGATTGGCTGAGAATGTAGCGCGAGATTTTTAAGCCAATCACCAAGCGTATTAAACTTAAACTAAAGCAGTTGATAAATTTCTTTCGACTCCTAATTGGAAACTGGTGTGCCGACCTGGACTAGTCTCAAATCGAGCGCCCTTTCAGGATGCATTCTTAAGAAAATCTTCATTACAAAGTTTATTTTTATTTGACAAAATTGAAACGACACACATGTCGTATCGTATTTATTCCATTTGTTATGTTGTATGGATTGCAATTACCAAATCTGTATTAGTGAATGACATTTGATCAAAAACGTTTTCATGATTGTATTACGTTTTCTTTATAGGAATGGCTTTGAGGAGATGTTCTGGTAATCCCGCGGTTTGGAATCTTCCTGACCTTAGTGACTGTGTGTCAAAGTGGATGGCAGATATAAGGGAGCAGGTATACATAACGTGACCTTTAAGTAATCGACGAAGTCAGCCTCCTTCACTGAACAATTTCATGTCATCGGCCTTTCAAACTTTTCACTTGTCACGTACAGGACACTTTCATATTCCTGGACAAACACTTGTATGTTTCAAAATTTTTGGAAGTCCTCGACCTTTAAGAAACATTTCTGAACGCTTGCTTTGTGAAAACAGAGTATTTCAGCAATAACGATACTAAATTGGAAGTAAGCATCGTCACCTAGTGACCCTTGAACCTTAAATCAGTCTATGTAAAGCATGCCTATGGCCGCTTAATAAATCACGGAAATAAACTTCATTTTGCTTCATTACAGCGTGTCTTACTACTTTTTCACTGCCTCTTTTCATAGCTGAATAATCCAAATGTCAGCGCATCGTTCATAGCCAATCAGCTTTCAAATTTAACTGACGTCAAATCAGGAAAGCCATTATATGCTGGAGACCTCAAACTCGTGGTGGACGTCATCGGTGTGTTAACACGGAGAGGACCTGGAAACAGCAACAATGAATCGCAAGACGCGTTACGGACTTTCGTGAAGGTGAGGTTAGGGGTGACGTGATGACCAGGCGTATGTTTAGACAACTTTTGAAAGTGTTCTGCAATTAAAGCGAAAAGCTAAGAGCGCGTTTCTCTAGAAACAATTTCAGTCGTAATCGATGTTTTTCACTCTCGTGATCTGCAACCAAATTGATTAATTAAATTGAACAATAATAATAACAATCAAGTGAAGCTGTGGTCCTCGCAGTTATGAACGCAATTTTAGCAATTGGGTAAGGAAGCCTGAAAATTTCAGGACTTCAACGGGGTTTGAACCCGTGTCCTCGCGATGCCGGTGCGACGCTCTAACCAACCGGGCTATGAAGCCACTGATGTTAGGAGGTGGTCATTTGTGGGTTTTAATGTTCCCATGATGAATGAATCGACGATGAAACGATGCATGAAATGAATCATATGTTGAACTGCGGATATGAAATCAAGTGAAGCTATGATCCTCACAGTTATGAACGCAACGAGCGTCGCACCCGTGTCACGAGGTCACGGGTTCAAACCCCGTTGAGTTCCTAAATTTTTCAGGCTTCTTTACGCAATTGCTAAAATTGCGTTCATAACTGCGAGCTCGAGGATCATAGCTTCACTTGATTTCATATCCGAGCTTCAGTATATGATTCATTTCATATATCATTTCATCTTCAATGATAATAATAATAATAATAATAATAATAATGATGATGATGATGATGATGATGATGATGATGATGATGAGGGTGAACGTTATTCAAGTGTCTTGAATTTTTCAAGTAGGAAATATTTTGTAAAACCTGAATTCATTTTTTAGTGGATTGTTTAGGTAAATCATCATGGCCTACCCCGGTTTACATAAATCAGGAATTAAGACAGTAATTAGTACTCGGAATGTTCGACAATCTTGTACTTTTAAGAACTACACTTTTCTTTGTATCAAAAGAGCATTCCTTGCGTACTTGCATACTTAATTGCGCTCTCCTCATAGGGACTTTCAGGGCTAGTGATTAGATAAGAGTGTTGTTATGGCATGGGTGGGGTCCCCAGCCAAGTCACAAATGAGTCTATGTTTAGAATTCCTTTTCCCGCGAACATCAGTTGTCATGTCCCTGAAAAAACATGGCCGAAGCAGTCATGCGTGACATGGCTTCTTCTGATTGGTTAAAATAAGTGGTTCTTTGTTTTTAATTTCGCGCGCAAAGTGTATCTTAAAATAAATCCATTTGTGACTGTGCTTGGGTAAGATCGCAAAGTGATAGATAACACTCTCATCTAATTCACTCTTGATGAAACATGATCAACGAAACGACAGAACAGAACAACAGCAACAACTTTTAAGAATCCCAACTGGCCGGAGGCAAACCAGTTGGCTATTTACATGTGCAGCCAGGAAGCTGAACTAGGGACTACCAGGAACAAATTCAGCGGTCGAAACGGGTCCTGAACCCGGGATCCCCGGATTTCAAGGCAAGCGCGCTAACCAATGGGACGCACTTCCCAAGCAGTCTTCGTGTGTGATTTTCGCATAATTATTGGTCATTCATTTTCTTAGAAAAGTTTAAGTTTATTTATTTATTTATTTATTATTATTATTTTTTTTTATATCTCCCCAGGATGTAGTTGGCACGGCAAGCAATATTCTGGATAATAAAAATCTTCGGTCCTGGACCTTCATGCCAAAGGTAAAAAATTTCGAAAACAAAGTGGCTTTAAATCGAGTACCTTTTTATCCCGGTTTTCAATAGGGGGCTTTAGCAACGACAACGGCGACGGCAACGAGAACGTCAAAAATTGGCATATTTAAAGGAAAAAACAATAGCTTTGCACGCTCTGCACGTGCATCTTTTCATTTTTGTCATTTCTTTGCCGTCGTCAGCAAATCAACAACGTCAAATGACCAAATTTGAGGTTTTAGGGTGAACGTCAGCGCTTGAGGATAAATTTTCATTTTCTCTCCTAAATTGAACGCCGTTCATATTAGTTTCTGTCTTGAGGCTTTGCCACACCTTTGTCACGTTAAAGTGCTTGGAATATTCGCAAAGCGAATACAATAACGCGAATTCTCATTTAACGATGACGTTCTCGTTGCCGTTGCCGTCGTCGTTGCTAAAGCTCCCTAATAACGACGCAAGCACAAGAGGTTCGTGTCCAGTGAAAACGAATCATAACGCAAGCACAAGCAGACGGCGCAGAGACAAAGATTCGCTAGTTCCGTGTTCTCTCTTACAACGCGACGCTGCGAGTGGACTTATTTATTGGACGAACATCACAGCTTGCGTTGTGCTTGCGTTACGTCACGTTGTCACACAACGCAGGCGAACGCGAGCGTAAGCGCAAAGCACTAGGAATAGGAAAAGCTTTGATCCTTGTGCGCGCGCTTGTGCTGTTGCTTGCATCAGGCCCGTTTTCACGGTGCAATAAGCGCTCTTGTGTTTGCGTCTTTGCTTGCGTCGCTAGTGAAAACCATGCTTTAAAGCAAAACTAATCGCATAAGATGCAAACAATCAAATTACCAAATCATGTTGCAAAGCAAATACGAATGAACTGGACGCTTGCTGATGTTCTCGTGAATTGACATCTTTGTTTTTTCAATTATCTAATGTTTGAAATGACTGTAGGTACATGTCAGATGCAAATATTTTTTACACTTTATATTTTTAATATGCACATATTCCAATATTTTCTTGTATATTACTGTAAAATTTGTAGCCTTTTGTTTCTCTTGGTAGGTCTGCATCAGCCCTTATAGTTGCCATTCTTTTTTCAACCTTCTTATTGAATAAAGAATTGATTGATTGATTGATTGATTGATTGATTGATTGATTGATTGATTGATTGAGTGAATGATTGATTGATTGATTGATTGAGTGAATGATTGAGTGAGTGATTGATTGAGTGAGTGAGTGAGTGAGTGAGTGAGTGGGTGGGTGGGTGAGTGAGTGAGTGAGTGAGTGAGTGGGTGAGTTGAATGCCCCTTTAAAAAAAACGACTTAGGCTGTTTACTTTCTTTCCTTAAACACTGTAACACGTATGTGAGCAATTGCATTTTATAGTAGTAGCCGAATAGCGAATACGTTGGTCTCTGTTGTTGGATATATCATCTGTGGATAAGGCCTGAATTTCACTAGCGTCGCTAGAATAAGCACAAGTAAGATATGCAGACTTTGTCGCGCTTTGATGATTGGTACCTTTTGTCAGATCAAAAGACAGTATATGAGAATATTGCTTGTGCTGCTGTCCACTAGTGAAAACCAGGTTTATTTTTTTATGTAAGGAATCTCAAGGCCAGAAAGCAAGTTCACTGATTGACAGTCTTGATGTTCTCGCTCTGGACATGGCCAATGGATCAAATAGTAATGCAACTGAGATGAAAAATATAGGTAAATGTAAATTCATCACTTTTTTATTGAATGGTTTTAAATGGAAAGTAAATAGCCATTGTTTTACAGTTCCTTCACGAAGTACTTGGCTTAGCTAAAGATCTCGGCTAATCCGAGCGCAAAAGAAATGAAATGTAGTTTGCTCGCTTTCGTTTCCATCCTTAGCCTTTTCACATGGTTTGTAAATGAACGAATGAGCGAACGAACGGACGAACGAATTAACGACGGACCGACCGAAAGTACGAACACACGACTTACCGCTCGCCCGATCGAACGAACGAACCAACGAATGACTGACCGACCAACAGAAAGAAGGAACAAACGAACGGAAGAAAGCTGCACCTTCACCTGCTGCGATTGGTCAACGTAAAAACATTTTTATTGACTTTGCGACACCGACTGAGAAAGTTCTCAGTTTGAATCCAAAAGGACTGAAAACACCAACACGCAGCTCAATCCATCTTCTTGTTTTTTTGCGTATCATCTTATCGGTTTCTGTATTCATACACTTACCCATTTACTCTCAACGTTTGCAATATAGTAAGGGAACAAAGACCTGTACTATGCATATGCACTTACCGGTACGCGAACTAGGACCCTCCATACCCCAGTTGTTCAAAAGGTGGATAACGCTATCCCCCGAATAAATCACTATCCATTGGATAGCGCAATTGGTTGCGCTATGACTTAGAGCGGTTTTCGAATGAGTGTCTTAAAACCAAAACCAAAGTAATTACTTTGGTTAATCACAAAGGACGGAGACAATCCAGTAAACCAATCAAAACTCGAAGTAACTAAACGTAGCCGACACAAAGCGCGGGAAAA
>NC_090878.1:10825310-10840310 GCF_036669935.1 Montipora foliosa | reverse complement strand
AAAAGGAATGAGTTAAAGTCGAACAAGTTTTCTTCCATTTTTGGCTAAACGCAAATGTCAGTCCGACGTTTGCTTAATCACGCTGTAGTCCGTGGCGACGTCGCAAATACGTGTCTGTTAATGCATTAGCTAAAATAGGTTGTGATATTAAAGTACAATTAAATGATATGTTTTAATCAACTTGCTTCCAGGTTCCAAACCCGATTATGCCACGTTTGTTTCATACAAGACGCTTGCCGTGTTGCTGACTCCAAGAGGTGTAAGGAGGTAAGCTCTTCACACTGATTTGCGCTATTCGTTGTATTTCTTCTAAAGCGAGTATGTTTATAATAATCCGCTGTAAAGATTTGTTGAAAAAAGTGTTTCAGTTAAAAATAGAAGAAAATAGAAGTTGCATCGTCAATGGTATCAATTTTTAAAAGAGAGGATATTTATCGAGTGGTTGGGGCAATACGTGTTTTTTGGCACTAGGGCTTAAAGAACGAGGAATATCACATATGTAACACGCGCGTTCATCTGTGAACTTATCTGTCACTGGGCGAATTAATTTGTTTCGGCCTACCGCATCATCTCCGTCGTCCTCGTTATCATCATTCTCAGCATCATCAATATCGTCATCATTAACATCATCAACATCGTCATCATCAACATCATCAACATCGTCAACATCGTCATCATTATCGTCATCGTCATCATCCTCAGCCTCGTCAACAATATCATCATCATCATCATCATCATCAGCAACAGCGTCATTCATCATCTTAATCGCCATCACTGGTGTGATCATCATCATCACCATGTAAGGTCTCATAGAGCCATACCGCCCCATGCTGTTCTTCCCAACTTTATAATTAAATTGAAAGTGTCGTTACTTTTCTTTACAGTGCAGAGGATCATCAAGAAGAGCCTCCCTCCATAAACTCGGCGGTCGTTTCTTTAAACCTCCGTCCTCTCGCAAAGAAAACATTCAAAGATCCTGTTGTAATAATGCTGCAACACACATTGGTAAGCCATGCTGTTAAGTAATGTTGATGAAAAAAGGGCGGTTTTGTGCAATGATCAATTTAAGCAATTTAAGCAGATCAAATCGTATTGAAGCAAATGTTGGTTGAATTAGTTGAATTAGATGACTCAGAGATGTGAAAACCGGACTACCAAGAAAAATACCGCTAAGAGCGGGGTAACGTAACGAACAATCAAACTCAGCCCATAGAAGCAAACCTTGGTTATATCTAAGTTAATAAATAAATGAAGAAACGAACCAATGAACTACGAACTTTTAATAATCGTGGTTTGCATCTGATCTTGCGGTAGCCAGGTAGCAAAGCCTTGGCCTTAAAGGGGCACTTCGCGTTGAACGTCAAAATTGGGTGGGCATCTAATTAGGTTCATTAAAGGACACAAGTCAGTGTCAAAGAGAAAATGTTTCGCCTAAAACATTGACACTATATGTTTTTTCACTCCGCTCAGGTTAGTAAGGAAGAAAACAATGCATCGTGTGTATTTCTGGACATAGACAGGTATGCAAGTTCAGCTTGTAACAGGCCTTATGCGTGATGACGTCTGACTGGCTAATAGACCAATTTCGATATATTAAAATTCAATCCTAAACAAAAGGCATCATCTCGAGGCTCTGGGGAATAAACTCATACAAATCCTTCTGTTTATTCTCCAGCGCCTCGAAATGATGCCTTTTGTTTAGGACTGAATTTTGATATATCGAAATTGGTCTCTTTAACCACCGAGCCTCGAATTCGAAAATCAAACTTGTAAATTCTAGCATGAGCTAGCCAAATCCCAAAGGAGCAAACTTGTAAAGAAAGCCCACGTGCAAACAGTATTGCATGTCCAGATGATGTGAATAATTTTGTGCAAACCATGCTTGGTGGTGAATCTTGAGCATATTTCGTAATTATGCATAAGGCCTACAGGAAAGATATCGTTGACGTCATCTAGTGTCATTAATGTGCCAACCAGAGAGCCTCATTGGCTGTCGAAACAAAAGGTCTTTTGTTCCAGTGGTTGGCAAATTTGAATAACAAAAGCAATATTTGTAAATAGATATCTTCCCTATTGTCTTTCGATTCCGATACGACTACACTATGAGAATACATGTAAAAACTTCTTTTGATATTCATAGGAACATCAGCTGGTCTCACACAGGATGCCAGGTTAATTCGTCGAACACAACTCACACTGTCTGCCACTGTTATCACTTGACAAGTTTTGCAGTGTTGATGAGCGTCAAACAAGACATATCTGCAATATCGGTGAGCATGTTTTGTAATGTCGATTAATCTAGGGACGTGGCTGTCTTTGTTATGTTTTCTCTGAGATCTGCGCACTTCGACATGGTCTCCACTCTATAGCATACATGTCCACGACATTCATGGTAACTTGCATTTGAATAATTGTTTTAGTATAATTTACATCGGTGATTATTTGAAAATATATGTATTTTCTCTAAAACAATTAGTTCCTTCGTCTGTCACCTCGACAAAACGGCATGCGGTCATTTTGAAAAAACCGCTTAGGTGATTATCGCGTAATGTGACATCAAGTGCAACCAATCTGAATCAGCGCAGATAATTTTCAATAATCATTTATGTAATTATGCTAATGTCAGTTAATCTAGGGACGCGGCTATCTTTGTTATGTTTTCTCTGAGATCTGCACACTTCGAAATGGTCTCAATTCTCAAGTAAAGCTATGATCCTCTTGGTTATGAACGCAATTTTAGCAATTGCGTGGAGAAACTTGAAAAATTCAGGACCTCAATAGGGTTTGAACCCGTGATCTCGCGATGCCAGTGCGACGCTCTAACCAACTGAGCTTTGAAGCCACATTATCCCTTTGTCACTCTCAAATACGCGGTAATGCATTTCTCAGTCTCATTTCAGTTTTTCGTTTGTACATTTGCAGAAGGGACACCAACTGGCGTTGAGTCTTATAACCTACATCGGTGTCAGCATATCAGTTGTAGCCTTGTGTCTTGCCTTTCTTACATTTTACTTCTTCAGGTGAGGTTTATAGCAAAATATGCGTATTTGTGATCTAATTCAATTGCACAAGGAGAGTCAAACACGTTGGACTTGCATCATACAACACAACTATGTATAAACTAACTTTGAAGCCTAACGGCGTTTAGGCACAGCAAGTGTAGAACGTTTCTTTTTCAAACGAAAGCCTCCGACTTTAAGGCTGCGCGAAAATTGGGGAGAGGGAGGCACAATTGCCTAAACTTTGTCTCCCTTCCCCTGAGCTTCTGATTGGGGCGGCTTGGTCACTCAAGAGTAGCGAACAGATGCAGTTTTAAAACCCCCAAAGAACTCATTCGACTATCGAGATACGGGTGTAATGTAACTACACCAGGTAGCAAGATTTATTTGTCGAGATTTATTTGTCAAGTACTGTCGTTTGAACACATTTTAATGACCCACGATCTGGACAAAATAAGAGGAAAATTTAGTTTTTTAAGTTTGGGATGGAATTTGCTGATAGTTTGTTTTCTGTAACGTTTTAAGATGCCAAGGACATGGTGGTAAATAGTGAACGGCCGTTTTAATAATAATTATGTCCTTGTTCTAGATTTTTTTATAGCGCTTGCCAAAAGAATCCAGTGACGGCTGTACATTGTGGAGATTTCTGAAACCTGTTTGTATGGCAAGGTAGTTGCCTTTATTCATGCCCCTGCTTAATTCTTGCAGGTTTTCGAAATCTGGCCGAACGTTCATTCACAAGAACTTGACGATAGCATTAATCTTTGCTCAGGTGGTATTCTTATTTGGCATCAACAAAACAGCCAATAAAGTGAGTATAATCCATTTACTTCAACTTGATATGATACAGAGGTTTTAATTCAAGTACTTTGATCAACATTCTAACGCATTCAGTTTCTAACGTCCAATTCCTTTTTTTCTCTGCTGTCAATCGAATGGGTTGATGGGTCATATTCAGTATTGTTATTGGCTAATTTCGAGCTACTCTGTCGGGTTTAACGGTCCGCCAACTCTCGCTGCAAAGATACTGGCAGCAGTAAAAAGTGAATCCATTGGTTAAAGTTTTTGGAATTTCAGAGCTCGCGGACCTATGAAAGGCGCAGTGGAAACAAATCCAAATTACTTTAACCAATCACAGCAGCCACAGACATTCAAATGTACCAGTCATAACGCAAAGCAGATACTTGCATCCGGCACAAAGCTCGGGAAACGCGTGCGAACCAGTTATACCTGGTCTTGCTTTGCCTGCAATTGGTTGAGAATTTGGCGGGAATTTTAGGTGACTCACTAAGCATAGCAATGCAAACAAAATCATCCTGTAATTATTTTCGACGCCTTAACTTTTTTACCGCTTTAACAGTCGAATCATTAAGCACCCTATTAGGAGCCTATATTTCTTATTTTTTTCCCTCTCTCATTTTACTCGATGATTCGTTTTCTTCTGTTCTTTGTCCCTTTGATTTTAGTTGGTATGTAAAAGCATCGCCATTGCTCTTCACTATTTTTTCCTGGTATCATTTGCCTGGATGGCTTTAGAAGGAGTTATGCTTTATCTGATGCTCGTTAAAGTCTTTCACACCAAAACGTCGTCGTCAAAAACCAAAAAGATTTTCTTTTCTCTTGGATGGGGTAAGAACTATGTTATCATAATTGAGGCTCTAACTTCCCCAGTGCCCTCAAACAGGGCACAGCAATAGGGTCGTGTTATACCTCATTGAACGGGCTTCAAGATCGGCCAAAAGAACAGTAGACCGAACAAAGATAACAGGGACCTTAAGATCTACGACGGCGACTTCAACGAAAACGTCACCTCAAAATATCACTTTGCTTTATTATAATTCTTTCGCGGTTATATTATCTCGTTCACTTCTTGCAATTTGAGCGAAGTATCGTAAAAATGAATTGGTTCGAGCGGTTACAAAGTGAAATTAGAAGATAAAAGATTCTCTGTTGCATGCTCACCTTGTCGTCACGTCGTCCTTATGCAGAGTACCGCAAGAATCCGTCCTAAAATCCGTGCTGCATGTGCAACACGATTATTTATTCTCTTTTAACCAATGATTTTGCGCCGTTGTTGTTGCCGTCGCTGTCGTAAGATCTTAAGCTGCCTAACAATGGATCTATCACAGAAAACAATAGGAAGTACGACACTATACAGCCAATGAAATATGATGTTCAACAAGATGTACGACCCTACCCCATCAATAGGATGAATCAAGAGTAACCCTTCCGATTGTTTTTAACTTTTTAACAATAGGGAGGGAGTTTTAGCAACGACAACGGAAACGGCAACGAGAATGTCATCTCAAAACAAAAATATCCATTATTGTTATCACTTCGAGATTGTTCCAAGCTTTTTAACATGACAATGGTGTGGCAGTCCCTCAAGAATGAAACGGATATGAGTTAATCAATTTAGGGTAGAAAACGAAAATTTAACCTCAAGTGCTGACGTTCTTCATAAAACCTCAAATTTGGCTATTTCACGTTAGGGACCTTAAGATCTACGACGACGACGTCGACGAAAACGTCAACTCAAAATAGAACTTTGCTCTAGTAAAAGTCTTTCGCGATTATTCCATCACGTTCTCTTCGTACAATGTGGGCGAAGTATGCTAAAAATAAATTGGTACGAGCGGTTTCAGACTGAAAATAGAAAATGAAAGATTCTCTGTTGCATGCTCACGTTGTCGTCAAAACCTCAAATTTAGTGATTTCACGTCGTCGTCTCGCAGAGAACTGCAAAAATATGAGCTAAAATCCGTGCTGCACGTGCAGCACGATTATTTATGCTCTTTTAACCAATGATATCATTGTTTTCTGGCGTTTTCGTCGACGTTGTCGTCGTAGATCTTAAGCTCCCTGTTGTTGTTGTGTTGCTGACGACGGCAAAGAAATGAACAAAAGTGAAAAACGCACGTGCAGGGCGTGCGAAGCTATTGTTCTTGCCTACTAAATATGCAAATTTGTGACGTTCTCGTTGCCGTCGCCGTTGTCGTTACCAAAGCTCCCTGTTATTGAGACGCGGACGGCAACCGGAAGTGACCTGTTTTCTCTTTCAACTTGTCTTCACACACCACACTTATATCGCTAAATGTCTACATTAGAGACGATTAGTTTAAAAATCTGGGAATCACTAATTTCCTGGCATGCAAAATGTTCACTTCCGGTTGCCGTCCGCGTCTCAAAAACATGGCGTGCTTCGGGCGTACTTAGGCTCTCTGATAATTATTTCCGGTATTCCATAAGCGCGTTAGATGAGACGACGACGTCGACGCAAACCTCACCTCAGGATATAACTGCTTTATGGTAAGTCCCTCGCCATTGTTCCATCTCGTCCACGTCGAACAAAGTGGGCAAAGTATCCTCAAAGTAAATTAGTACGCGCGGTTTCGGGGTAAATTCGGGTCTTCACTCCTATTGAAATCTGAAGTGATTCGGTAACTATTCACCGAAGCGGCGATGAAGAGTGCACCTCCAGTTAATCAACCAGAGATCAGACTCCCGAGTTAATTAAACAATCAGGACGTGTGAAATGCTTTGTTTACTGTCTCGAGCATAAACATATGGCTTTCGTCTTCTTTCATGTAGGTCTACCAGTCGTGATAGTTGTAACATCTGGCGTTATGTTTCATCAAGGATACGGAACTCCAGCTTAGTAAGTGTGGTATCGGACGCACGTTTCTTTTGAGTCCAAGTAGTCCCTATCTCGCTCGGTCCTTTGGGCACGACGCATGAAATGATAAAGAGAAAAGGCAGCGAGTAATGTGTAACCGAGAAGCACGCACATTTCGGGTGGCCGTTTCTCGCGTGTTTCAAATTGAGGGGTGTTATACTTGTAGGTGCTAATGTTCGCGATAGTACTTCGACTGAACTGCCCATCACGTTTCTTGTTCTCGCCTTAAACCTTGGCGTACTTTAAATAAATTGATACCCACTAGTTACTATAATGTGGAGAGGGGAACATGGGAAACTAAAATCAATTTCCTTTTTAAGTTGTTTTGTCAGTTATTGTTATCATCATTATCTTCATCATTATTATTATTATTATTATTATTATTATTATTATTATTATTATTATTATTATTATTATTATTATTATTATTATTATTATTATTATGTAATGCTAAACTTAACAAACAAGTTGATCATGTCATTTTAGCATTGCACTTGTAAACTTTTACTGTTGTGTTATCTATAATATTGTTGGCTAGTTTGAATTTATCTGCCTGTAACGAACATTTAATCTATAAAGAATCTTGTATTGATAGTTGTATATACGGATCATCTTGTAAAAATTTTACTGTCGTACTCAATGTGGCTGATGGTGGCGTTTGAAACATCGAAACATCTTCCTTAAATTCAAAATTGTGTTTGTATTTTTGAAAATAATTATAATTTTATTATTATTATTATTATTATTATTATTTTTATTGTTATTAATTGACAATTATTGGCCGAAGGCGAAGTGAATATTGGTCAATATTCCCCAATATTTACTGAGCCTGAGGCGAATAATTGTTTTAATGTAATTTTCAGCGGTGAATATCAAGAAAGTGCAAAACAACGGGCTAAAACAAGATAAAAAGGCACGAAAAGTGCTTGATTGGCTTAGCAGCCGCGCCTCCAAAATGTTATATTCACCGGCTATATAACACTAAATTCTTATATTCACCGCTGAAAATTATACTAATAATATTTATTTATTTATTTATTTATTTATTTATTTATTTGTTATTTCTTACAGCTGTTGGCTATCACTTGATCGTGGATTTATCTGGTCTTTCGTTGGACCCGTTCTGTTAGTGCTGGCGGTAAGCGATTCTGATATTTCAAAGCATTACGTCAAAGTATCGTTTTTAAAAGGGGGTTCGTGGAATTTGTTGTTTTATTTTCCGTCAACTTTTGTCGTCACGCTGAGCTTTGAGCAAATGCAAATTCAATGAAAAATATAAAACTTCCCCTAAATTTGACATAGCAACGGAAAACGCATCAGTGCTTTAAATACGTTTTTGGTGTTCAACCAAAGTTTTTAACTGTCCTGAAAGTTGAAGATTAGAAGTTTCATGTACTTCGTAACTAGCTCTTCGTAACTAGCTCTAAATTTGCTGAGCGCTGTTGCCAAAGAAACCACCCTATAACTAGATTCTTGTTGTCACCCTTAAACTACCAAATAACGCACACATCCACTCCCCAATTTTAACAATGCTATCGAGGTGATGCCCGGCATTAATGGAGGATTATCTATTGTAGCCATTGAGATAACATAATTTGACTTTTCTGTCCACGTGAGGTATTTTTACCTTTGGTTTTGTACATGATGATTTTGGTTTCACTGAAATTTAATTATTATCATTCGTTTCTCTTTTTTTCCTCTAGTTTAACTTCATCTGTTTAGGCATGACATTCAGAATCATGTCTCACTCAGGCCCGGCAAGCAACAAGAAGAGAACAAGTAAAATTCGGTAAGAGCCTGTAATTGAGTTAAGTGGCCTCTCTCTCAAGGTACAATGTGATTGGCTTGCCTCAAAACGAAAGAAAAAAACCAAAACAGGACAAACAATGACTGTTACGATATTAAATAATAGCCAAGTTGCAAGCGCTGCTAAAAGACCCTTGTAATCAGCTACAACGACGTTGTTAGGGAAGGCATTTCAAACGCGGAAAGTGCTGTGACTGTATGAGTGCTTCGAATCTATGCGTGGCTTTTGTTGTTCTCCTTGCAAACGATTGGCTTAAAACTAGGTAATTTAGTCTGCCAATCACAAAGCAGCAATTTGGTACATTCAGCCGGCGCCAAGCGCGGGAAAAAGTCCCAGTTGGTTTGGATGTTACTTCCCATTGGCTGAGAATGTGGCGCACGACTTTTAAACCAATCATCTTGCGTAGAAATGTAAAACCAAATAAATCACACTCGACGTCTAACTAAACCCACCCCAAGCGTAATTGTACTCTTTCCTCGTTTGTCTGTTGGACAACATAAATGATGGAAATGCATTTTTATGTCACGACAGGCGCTGGTCCAAGGCCTGTATGCTTCTTACCTGTATTTTGGGTCTCACCTGGCTGTTTGGCGTCTTTTACATCAATCAAGAATCGCTGTTTATGGCTTACTTTTTCACCGTTTTCAATACGCTTCAGGTAAGTCGTAAATTACCATACGCCAACCGTCTGACGTCAAGAAGAACTTTATTCCGAATTATTCCGAAATTGTAAGCGGATGGTATTCGCTTTCTCTCCTGTCTGGGAGCATTTGTACTTTTTTTCAAATATGCTTGAGCTGTTACTAAAATATAAATCTCTTCAGTTTCTGTTGTCTGATTAACGACGGCTCCGTGAGAAAAACGCGATCTACTTACAAGGGTAAATCTAGGTCACTGTGACGCGTTGAAAACATTTTCAGCATCTCTTATGGCAAGGTTATTTTTGGGGGATGGGGTGAGGAAAGGGGGTACTCGGTGGGGTGGGTTGTGTTTTAGTTTAGATTGTCTTGCACTTATTTTTCAAACTTTTTTATTTCAGGGTGTGTTTATCTTTTTATTCCATTGTGTCGGAGATGAGAAGGTAATTCATTTACTTTTGTTGAATTAATTAAACATGTCAGCACTGTTACTCGTCAATCGTTAAAAGACCAATAAAAGGGTAAGTTTCTAACTGTCAATCAGTGACTTGTCCATCCACAAATCCATCCTCCTCCGCTGAGGGAGACAGTGTGGCCCTTTGGTTAGGGCGCTTGCCTTGAGATCCAGCGATCCCAGGTTCATGACCCGTTCTAACCACCCAAGTTGTTCCTGGTAATCCCTGGTTCAACTTCTCAGCTGCACTTGTAAATAGCCAACTGGTTTGCCTCCGGCCAGTTGGGATTCTTTGAAAAACATTGTTGATATTTTTCCGTTCTTTCGTGGCGCTCAAAAGCCCCTATAGGGACCGTACGTGTGGATGTGTTATGTATCTTTTACTTTTTGGAGTTCACAGACCCCACTGTGTCTCGTTTTTGGTAACAGAAGGCTTGAGTTAAAACATGGTTTCATTTCATACTGTACCCTAACTTTACTGTACATTACAGGTTCGGTTGGAGTATCGGCGAGTTTTATGCTGCATTGACCCTGATAAACGTTACTTGTTAACCAAACCTTCCCATAGCATGAGCAACAGCAAGTCCGACTCTTCTTCAAAATCGATGAAAAACCAACTCAATAATTTCAAGGCGAAGAACCAGACATTGAGCGGATCATCATCTTCCGAGGTACCTGTTGTCGCCTCTTTGATGGGCACTTTATAAAATTACCGTATCTTTGTGTCTGACCGTTTAGAGAGGGAGAGGCTTGAACATGGTAACCCATAACACGGCCTTTGCTTTGTTAGCATCACCGTTATCATTTTCGTCATCGTCGTCATCATCATAATCATCTTTATCATCGTTGTCGTCATCACGCCATCATCATCATCATCGCTTTCATCATTGTCTTCGTCACCATTGACTTCATCACGTCTTCACCGTTTTCATCATCATCGTCGTCATCATCGACGTCATCATCATCGTCTTAATCGTGGTGGTAACAACAATAACATCCTTATTTCCTTAACGTAAACTCGTCGTCGTCTTCGTCATCATTATCATCTTCATTATCATCGTCATCATCATCATCATCATCGCAGTCGTTTTCGTCATCATCATTATCGTCATCATCATCATCATCATCGTCGTCGTCGTCGTCGTGATCGTCATCGTCATCGTCATCGTCTTTGTCATCATCATCATCGTCATTATCAGCATCATCGTCGTTATTGTCATAATCATCATTATGTTTAAAGTTAACCTTGTCTGCACGACCGGATCAAAGCATCATATTTTCCTTTGTTGTTTAGAATATGAAATTCATGAGAAATCAGAACGTTCTATTTTCAAAATTCTTTTGCCACTAAGAGAGTGAAATATCAACAAAGCTAACTTATTTTGCCTCTTTTATAGTTTGGTTCCATTGAGAGCAAGCGGAACACCTTCGTCGTTCACGTATCAGGTAACGTTTGTGCGCTGCTTTCGGTTTATTTCAATCCTTTTATCTTTGGCTGAGATTGCTTTCCATTTACTTACCTCAAAGGACAATGTGCATCTCTTGACAATTATTTGATGTATTTCAGTCTCTGAAAATGAAACCAGGGATGGCGGAGTGGTGCGAGAATACGCCTCCCACCAATGTGGTCTGGGTTCGATTCCCAGACTCGGCGTTATATGTGGGTTGAGTTTGTTGGTTCTCTACTCTGCACCGAGAGGTTTTTCTTCGGTTTTATCTTCTCTTGGGGTGCAGGGATGGCGCAGTGGTGAGAGCTCTCGCCTCCCACCAATGTGGCCTGGGTTCGATTCCTAGAGTCGGCGTCATATGAGGGTTCAGTTTGTCGGTTCTCTACTCTGAACCGAGAGGTTTTTCTTCGGTTTTATCTTCTCTTGGGGTACAGGGATGGCGCAGTGGTGTGAGCTCTCGCCTCCCACCAATGTGGCTGTGGTTCGATTCCCAGACTCGGCGTCATATGTGAGTTGAGATTTTTGGTTCTCTACTCTGCACCGAGAGGTTTTTCTCCGGTTTCATCTTCTCTTGGGGTGCAGGGATGGCGCAGTGGTGAGAGCACTCGCCTCCCACCAATGTGGCCTGGGTTCGATTCCCAGACGCAGCGTCGTATGTTGGTTGAGTTAGTTGATTCTCTACTCTGCATCGAGAGGTTTTTCACTGGGTACTCCGGTTTCTCCTCTCCTCAAAAACCAACACTTGACTTGATTTCCGTTAATTGTTCATTTCAGTTTACAGTGTCCACAATTAGTGCTCCAGCCGTAGTACAACGACTAGACACTTAAATGAAGTCGAAGTTCTTTTCCTTTCCTTGAGTAGTTTTCACCTTAGGTCATCGCCGCCATTTTGGTGGACGAAAGCAACTTTTGTTCGTCCTCCAGCAGCATTGTTATCTGTGTCTCTAGAGATTGGTTGTAAACCATTTGTTGCTTTTTTCAGATGGACAAGTGCGAGTGCGTGGTCTTGCATCGGACGAGCAAAACAGGACGCTTATGAGCAGTCCAGGACCAAGCGATACAAGTCGTTCCAGTTTTGGACAGATATCAGGGCAGGTAATGTCACAAAATACTGGTTTTTTGTATCTTTTGGAGTTGAAATTTAAATAACTCTACGGAGAGAGATTCCGAAGCTAAAAGTTGAAAAGTTAATTTAATGTCGGAGTCACTTCAAAGGGAACCTTCACTCCTACTACAGAATAAGTTTAAACCGAAGGAAATTATGTTTACAAACAAATTTGTTCGAGATTTGTTCTTAAAAAAGTGTTTATATCTGGAAAAGGGAATTTTAAAATCGATTATTCTCGTTTTCAAATTTCGGGGGCGCCGCCATCTTGAATAACTGTGACGTGTTACGGTTGCCCTATTGTTCTGACACAAAGAGCTTTTGTCTAATAACAATAGGGCAACCGTAACACATCACAATTATTCAGGATGGCGGCGCCCACGAAATTTGAAAACAAAAATAGGCGATTCTGATTTCGGATACAAGAGCTTTCTTTGAAAATACTTTAGATTGACTTGACTGTAACAGTTATTTCATGTGATTTAAAGTGGAGAATCAAGAAGGGCGGACTTAACTCTTAGGACGTCAGCATTTTGCCAGTTGAACTTACCCTTCCAGGGAATCTCGTCTTGTACCTTGGGATTACTTTCAATTATTAGAGTGAGTTTCATAATGGAAGCAGTTTAACTGTGCAATCACCAAGACGCAAACACAACTTTAAGCATTGATAATCCTAAAAACGCTTGCAACTGCCGATGAGCGAGGCAAAATTCTCTCGAGCTAATCACAAGAACGAAGACCGTACAATAATAACAATTCATTAGGATTGGTTACGCACTGAGGAGACCAGATGGACATGTGGACAAGAAAGCCATGGAAGGGAATACGTAGGAGAAACTTAAGAGAGGGAGACCCCGACTCACTTGCAAGCGCACAAGGATGTTAGAAATTGAGGAGAGAGGACTATCTTAACTGGCGTGAGGCAAAATTCACTGCTCAAAATGAAGAGTAAATTAGATAAGAGTGTTGTTAAGGCATGGGTGGGCTCCCCAGCACAGTCACAAATGAGTCTATTTTTAGAATACCCGTTCCCGCCAAAATCAGTTGTGATGTCCCTGAAAAAAAAAACATGGCTGAAGCAGTCACGCGTGACACGGCTTCTTCTGATTGGTTAAAATTGGTGGCCGTTTGTTTGTTTCGCGCGCAAAGTGTATCTAAAAATAAATTCATTTGTGACTGTGCTGGGACAAGACCGCAAAGCGATAGATCAACACTCTTATCTAATTCACTCTTGTCAAAATAGAGTCAGATGACGAGCATTAGTGAAGGACCTATACTCCTTTAGCAGCGAAGAAGTGGTGATGATGATGAAGATGACGATTCGTATCGTCAAATGCAAATACAAAATATGAATTTAAAACAATTAGTGTTAAGTTGAAAGGTAAGGTAGTTCTAACGATAACTATACATAAAGCCAAGCCAGGTGGGGCCAATTGGCTCCCTTATATGGAAAACGTGGATATGTGCACGTGTAGATGTGACAATGTGATTAAAGGCCTCTCTTATTAAAAACCATTGTAATAGGGGGTCGAATGGTGAATGATACTTCTTCACAGTAGAGGATATTGGAAAGAGGTGCTTATTAACGTCTATCTTTTTTATTTATCAGAGTCGCAAGAGCAGGAGGCAGTCCAGTGTATCGCGAAGTAGTGGTGCTTCTGATAGTGAACTAGATTGCGAGCGGATTCCTTTGAATGGATTACACCGAGCTTAATACTTCAGACCTACTGGATTAAAGTCGCGAGCAGTCAACACTCATATGACTGACGTTAAGCAGGGAAAGATATGAATCCAGCACTGAAAAGAAAATGAATCCAGTATTGATGCTTAAGAGATTAGGACATCTTCTACAAATGCAAATTTCTGAATGGTGGATATTTGATTTTGACATAAATTATGACTAACATTACGAGGATGAACTTTTCGGGAGGAAGAGTTTTTTAACTTGACGGAGATTATGGCAGCTGGAAAGTTTGATGAGCGGATTTATTAGGAGGCGTATAACGATTTTTTAATCGTCAATGCCCATTCCTTCCTTCTGTTGAGGAGCTTCTCGCAGGCTACTAGCTCGACTACAGGAGCTAAGAGTCCCACGTCAAAAAAAGTTTGGGATGGAGTTCACCTGCAGTTGAATTAATGTTACTGTTGTTTAACAAATCTACGGACAAGTGAACTGTGCAATGCTCCGGTGAGAGTTCAAGGCAACGTGGAGGCAGCGTAGCCGAGAAATTAGGGCACCGGAGTTCATTGGTCAAGTTCCACTCTGACTGCTAGCTAGAGTTGTTCTGGAAATTCTCCGTCCAATTTCTTCGGCCTCCCATCTTTTGGGTTTCTTAAATTAAGTCATTTGTATTTATTTTTAAGTGGTATGTAAAACTATTTTAGGCCAAGTACATGTGGCCTGCTCTAATGGCGGGAAAATGTGTACGATCACTTCTGACTCAGGCCTGATCACACTAATCGGTTTTCGTTCAGCTTCATGCCGGTGATTGCGGAAAATCACGCCAACGTTTGGGACTGCTTCTCATACTAATCATACTACGCGAAAGACCGGTTACACCTTCGATATTTTGTCTCAGCAGTTAGGTGCAGTTTTTGTCGCGGTGAAGATGCATTTGAAAATATCGCTTATGAAACGTGTGATTTTAAACTGATTTCACTGCTATTTCTCTTCGTGGTGTCGCAAGTGTTTAGAACTTAGATTAGCCGGCCAAAGCACAAGTAGTAAAGCGTTCCCTTCTTAAAGCTTGGCAAACAATGGCAGCCCAATGGCACCATGGAGACGGGAAACGGCGGTAATTACCTAAATTATCCATAGTGAGATAGAGCGAGTTTCAATTGAGTGTCGTAAAACCAAAACCAAAGTAATTATT
>NC_090878.1:10757810-10820310 GCF_036669935.1 Montipora foliosa | reverse complement strand
TGAAGTGATAAAAACTCGCCGGAATTCGCGCTTTGTTTGTCACACCTGCACAAGCCTTGATGCTGGCCAGAATGGAAATGGACCGGAGAGCTGCTTGAAAAAATTACACCATGGATCTGCTTGCAAGGATTACACCTTATTTGAAATATGCTATCGCTGGTGAAATAACCTAGGAAAAAATAGTCTTTTCCTCAGCCACTGTTTCAACATTGAGCGATCATTGATTCCTTCATGAGAGTGATGCGTTGAGCGAACTCGTTAAGGGATATTGGCACCAAAACGTTACCAAGTTTGTAACAATTTGGAATTTGCAAAGTGTTTCCGTTTTCAGCATTATCTGAATTGATCGCTCAGTGTCAATACATTAAAGCATTATATTAGTTGATGCAGCAGCAGGTCAATTTTAAGGAGGTATTACCCACTAGAATATTTCCTTTAAAATCCGAAATTCCGTAAGTTCTTTGTTAGCAAGACCTTTTTCTTTTTTATGACAATTATAGTTAAACTACCAATCAAAAACATTAAATTTTCAAATCGAGCATTGAAAAAATATAATATAATTAACCACTATAATTTAATGATAAATGAAAAAATAATTAACAATGAATAATATAAATGATAAACCAGTATCATTTTAATATATCGAAATTTCGGAAAGAAAATTGGAATAGCTTTTAGAAACAAAACTTTCGAACGCAAAATGGCAATGGGGTTTTGTTTAATTGGTTAAGAGCTTTATCTTTTAACATTGTTTTGAAAAATAGATAAACGTCCTGATATTAAAATTAAAGCGGAAGCCATTGACCACTTTGTTTAGAGTCTTTAGGTGTCTCAAACTAGTTTCAACAACTTCAAAAGACTTTTTTTATTGCAAGGTTTGTCTCTTTAACAAGTTTTCACCAAACTACAATTTTGTGGTACCCGTTGAAACAACGATTTTTGCCTACAAGAAGTCCTCATTATTTTAGCGTTAAAGGTCGCCATAGCAACAGAAAAGCCATCTAGAAACACCCTATGTTTTGTCTTTGAATGCTTATATCTCAAACACCAAATCGGTGACCCCCATAAAAGATTAGAAAACTATGACAAGACTTTCTGCAAAGTTAAAAAATTCTCAGGAGCGCATTCAGAGCCACCTTAATCATTCCAATTGTGAAGATAGCTGAGAATCCGCACCACAATTTTTTTAAATTCTGCAAAAAGTTTGAATTTAGCCTGCGTATTTCTTTCCAGCGATAAAAAAATAGGGGTTACCGAGTTTGTTTTTGAGATCTAAAAATTCAAAGACAAAAAATAGGGTGTTTTCAGTAATCGCCTATTACTATGGCAACCTATACGTCACACTATTAAGTGAATTTTGTTTAGCAATAATTGCTGTTTTGCGTGAAGCCATAACATTACTGATTGGTGATACAGTTTTGTAAAGTCAATCCCTCTAATAGTACAGTTGTTGAAAGTACCGAAACTGGTTTGAGTGAGTCTCCTTAAAAGAATTCTACCAGAAAGTTATTAGCAACACTTAGACAAATTTGTTTCTCGCCAAACTTTTTAATTAAAGTGACTCTTGATTATTTTAATATTTCTAGTTCACTTGACCTTGGAGCTATACTCTTGGGGACAAAATGTTTTTCTTTTGTTTTACTATCATATATTTCCAGTTGTTAATCCTAATTTTGACTTCATAAAGTTTGATGAAGTTTGATGAAGTTTAAGACAAAACGTCCTCAAACTTTCCAAAACAGTTTTTTGAAAGTTTCAGAGTTTTACGTCTTGCATATACTTTAATGACGTTCAAGCGTCGACCTTTGCGTCAAATGAAAAATCAAGTGGAATATGTTTCACTCACTTAGAAAATTAGATATGAAACATTTAATTATATTCTTTAATTGGACCTGACGTCACAGCGGCCATGTTAGTGGAAAGAACAATAGCGAAAGTCTTTTTGGAATTTGACTCTATGTTTTATTGATTTTACTTGTAATGTCTTAAAACTCAATGCATTTACGCGAGTTCGCTTTCCCCCTTCAACAAAAGAATAAATTAATAATATATTAATAATTAATTAATTAATTAATAATTGATAAATATTCATGATTAATTTAAAAATACTCATTACAAAACTAAACGTTTTTACTAATTTCAAGTATATTTTCATAATTTCGTGGCAAACCAGACAAGTTAAGAGTTAATTGAGTCTCAACGAGAAATACAAGTCTCACGATATCTACGACAGAGAATGCTCATGTGGAGAAAACGATCGATGTGGGTGTCTCGAAGAGCGAATAAGTCTCTGCCCGCTTTGACTCAGAACTAGCGCGCCACCGTCACCCAAGTCAATGGAAAGTCACGCTCTGTTCGAGAAGATTCGTACTAAAAAAAGATCATGGAGGGACTACTGAAGTTATCCCACGTCGACGAAGGAGAAATTTTGAATAAACAAATTAATTCCTTTCTCGTGCAGTTATTTCCTCCAGGATTAACTTGAGTACAGAACTATGCGCAATCGGTGTGAACCCTGACAATGACAATAAACGGTCGAAAACGTTCGTTTTTAGAATGACGTTTCTTTTATAATTTTTAGCCTTGAATTTTTATCCATTGATTTCCTAAACAATTAGAAAATAAAGTGAATAATTTTAAAAAACTTAATAGCCATTAATCGACCGATTATCTTTGGTTGCCTCCTTAAAATATGTTTACCTGTTCGTTGCACTGATTTGGTAGATGGGTTCATCATTAAACTGCAATGTCTGGAGCAAGGCAGAAAAACCTTTTTTTCCTTTAATGCGTATTTAAATGTCTGCGCGAGGAGTACTGAAGTTATACAGACCAAACCGTTCAAAAAAACAATTATGGAGAAATTCATTTTGTGAACTTAAGCATGAAATTTCGTTTTTAAGTGAAGTAGGCTTAGATTTTAATATTCAACTGTCTTTAATAGCTTTGGGTAGTTAAGAGCCGCCATCTGTCTTCGAAAAGAGCGAGGATGATGTCCGAAAGACGCTGGCGAAGAATTTCTTTTTCCGGGTCGTTCGAGGTTGCAAAAAGATCTCAAAATATCAATTTTTGAGGATACGATTTTTGTCTTGTAACACTAAAGCAAGGACTAAAAGTACGAAGGAAATTATTTTATTTTTAATTTTCAGTCACGCATCATGTTCACGGATTTCGAAACAATTTTTAGCTTCTCATCATAGAAATTCGAAAGAATGCACTTTGCAATGCAATGCACTTTGTGACGTAAAATCGAGAATAGACCCATTCCTCCGACATCACGGTGGTGGGTCCAATTTACTGCTAGTTGCGCCAAGTTTTACACGGCTTGCGCGCCACAGAAAAAGCGAAATTCGGGGTAACAATGGTGACATATGTATGCTTTGGATGGGGAGATTTATATTAGGAACGAAAAACATTTGAGTGTAGGTGCACTTTAATTTAGTCACTTCAGAGATGCTTTAGTTTTTCAGGACGATTAGCAATTAGTGACAGTAAAATTAATTATCTTTACTCCAGTTGTTTTGGTTTCTTTGGTCTGTATAATCTCATTATATGCGCGGTTGGTCGGAAAATATCTTGTAATTCAGGCGAAAGGAAGTGCGCAAAAAGAAAGCGACAATAAGCAATGTTTTCCGCAACTTAAACAGACACTGGGGTTGCATGATCGGCTCAAACATTTAGCTAATTTAGCTGTAGACCTTTTCTACTGGACAACAAACGCAAAGAATTCCGTCACGTAATATAGCCCGTAGTTTTCGCGCCATCTTGGTTAGGGGGTGGCATTGGTAACACATTGCAGTAAATATGTGACACTGACTGAAATGAAGGGTTTGCCAACTTGAATTAGTTATTTGAATCTGTTATATTCTTGATGTCGAGGAAAGATATAGGATTTTTTACGTAGAGAAGCCTAGTTTTCCTTAGCGCGTCCTTATTACAAACACGACTATTTAAGTTTTTTTTCTCTATTCGTGATATTCAAATTTGTCAACCACTGAAGAAAGAAAGTTGGTGTTTTGAAGTAATTTCTGCAAGAGTCCATTACCCAAGAGTAACAATCTGGTACCAGGTCTGTCCCCATCAGCGTCAGAAAAGTGTCTATTTTTAAAACCAAGTTTTGCGGGAAAATTAACAATAGGCCAACTCAATGTTATTCCCAATTCAAATCTCCCAGGGTTAAGATTCTTTGTGTCTTGTATTTGCATTGCAATGTAGCATTCACATTTAAATGATATGGAAATACTTGGAACAAAACGTTTTATTCCCAAACGCTTCGAGTTGGGTATAACATTAAGTCAGCCGATTTGGTCTATTAAGGTTTTATTTCCCGGAAAACTTGGTTTAAGAATAAACACTTCTGGCGCTGATGGGGCTTGGCCAACGAGCCGTTTGCAGCTGTGGATCACATGGTACAAATGCCGCCATACTTAAAAGCAAATTGTGCACTGGGACATCTTAAACAAAGCAACTTATGTTATAGTTTCTTTGTTTTAGATGTCCCAGTGCAACAATTTTCTCACCAGTATGGCGGTATTTGTACCATGTGATCACTACCTGCAAAAGGGCTCTTTGGGTAAATCTTACTCTTGAGTGATGGAATCTCGATTTCTGTCAATTCTCTATTTTCGAATTCCCCATAATACACTTTGTTTGTCCCCCAAATGTTGCATAAACTATTGTTTTCAAATGCTCCTGGGGACACTGCATATTCCCAAGAGCATTTGAAAACAATGGTTTATGCAAAATTTGGGGGGCAAACAAAGTGTATTATGGGGAATTCGAAAATAGAGAATATCTTAAACGGAGTGATTATTGGTCATGGTGATGGTAAATGAATAATAAGATGTATGATCTTTTGTCTCAAGATGTAGTAACTTGAGTTGTATATCACGACGTTTCGACCGCTTACTTTTGGTCACCTTCAGGCGACAAGGTTACTAATTACGCTCTACTATATGTATCATGGCGGTCAGCTGTGCCTGCTGGACTTGATCCTTAATGTTCCTTTGACTTCTTTTTCAAGTCCCTATCACAGCCAACCACCGCGATAATAATATAGTAGCGCACAACCAGTCGACCTTATTGCCTTAAGAAGACCAGCAGAAACTGTTCGAAACGTGACTATATCGTGAAACAAACGATCGTAAGTCTTATTATTTATTTGTCATACCACACCTTTATTCAAAATGACCGCCATTTAGTATTCACTACTTACACAAATCCCATGATACACCTCTTTTTCCTCCTAAAAGTCTGCATAGGCATTGTTTTCGACTTCTTTTGGGACATTTTCATGTCCCAGGAGAAATTGCAAACAATGGTTGTGCAAAAGTTTTAGGGGGGTAATAGAGGTGTATTATGGGATTGTTCAAATAGTGAATTCTTTTGTTTTCTCGCAAATTGTCCCTTTTGGCCTCGATTTCAAACGTAAAATTCTAAAGAATATTTAACCTTGAACGAGGCCAAATGGGCCAATACAAAAATTTGGTTTTATCAACGGAGTTGATAATGTAAATTGGCCACCGTACAGAGATTCTAAAAGCTGACGTTTCGAGCGTTAGCCCTTCGTCAGAGCGAATCGAGGGATTATGGGTTACGTGTAGTTTTTATAGTAGAGTAGGAGCTACGCTATTGGTGGTAACATGGCAACGTGAAAAATAGGAATATATTAGTTAAATGAAAAGCGTTCGTTAATACCGTGAGGATTAAGGGTGCCGATTTGAAAGATGAATTTTTGTTCCAGATTCTTGCGGCTTACATTACATTTTCTTGCGGCTTACATTATCAACTCCGTTGATAAAACCAAATTTTTGTATACTACTTCCCCACCGACGCAGCACCACAGTTTCTTTAGGAACTACCCCTTCATTCAAATGGGCCAATAGCCCACTTTCGATATATTAACATTTAGTCCTGAACAAAAGGCATCATCTCGAGGGTCTGGGGAATAAATATAAGGATTTGTATAAGTATATTCCCCAGATCCTCGAGATGATTCCTTTTGTTTGGGACTGAATTTTAATCGATCGAAAGTGGGCTATTTGAAATCAAACAAGAGAATACTAAAACGGTGGCCATTTTGGAATAAAGTGTATCGTTTATAGGCGATAGAGTTTTTGACTCGATTCTATGAATAGCATATAAAAATAGGCGAGAAGCAAAAGTAGGAATCTTGTGTTATGCTCGCATAACTTACTAAACAGTAGGCTGTCGTGATTGATTTTCATAGTTCTTCTAATTCTGTCGACTGTTTTTCCCACGAAATAAGTCCAAAGACAAATACCTTAGGTTTATATATTCCAGCTTTTCAACCGATTCATAAAATTGTTTCTACGAAGCTTCAAAATCAGTCAGTGTCACATACATTTCCTGTAATTTAGCTGTGTTTGCTCACAAGTTAAGATTTTTAGTTTTTGATGCAACTCAAGGGGCTAAGCGCATAGGCCACGCATTTCAGGGCGGCTCAGTTGTTTGCGTAGTTTTCAGGCGATAAATATTTTGTCCAGTGGAAAAACGTCTTGGTATTTTGTACAATACAGCAAACAAAACGTTTTAAATAGAGGTTTCTGCATAAAATGTTAATGAATAATTTTTAACCTGAAAAAATGTTTGCAATCAAATTTGTCCAACAATTTTCTTCAAAAAAGTGTTTGTATCGAAAAAAATTGGATTTTAGAATCATTTATTTTCACTTTCAAATTTCTCGGGGGCCACCATCTTGAAGAATTGTGACGTATTGTGGTTGCCCTTGTTGTTTTCACACAGAGCAACCATTACACGATACGTCACAATTATTCAATATCGCGGCGCCCGGGAAATTTGAAAACTAAAACAACCGTTTATGAAATTTATTTATTTCGGCTACAAGCACTTTCAATGGAAACATTATTTTCCTGTTTTAGTGGAGGTTTCCTTTCCTAAAAAGCGAACTGCGCAGAATTTAATTTTCCTTTTCTAAGACTTGAGCTTCTAGCTTGCCAAGTTAAGTTTTATATACTACTGTGTAAAACTATTTCGTACTACATTTATTTTATTGGGTCGGTAGTTTAAGTATTTCTATTTTTCACTAGAAAAGAAATTGAATGAATGAAGTTCCATTAATTTATTTTTCTACAAATATTATCAGGGGAAACGCTGTGCAAATTTAATCAAATTTTCCCGCCAAAAAACTTAAAAAGTACGGGCGCTTAAAGTACGCATGCGCCAACTTTTTTTAAAAAAAATTGTAAATGAAAATATTATAATTAAGTTTGTAACATTATTGAAGAGACAATAAACAACACGACTTGAATAGAGCTTTTATTTGTTATTCTTCTTCTTTCTTAGTGTAATATTAAGACGATAAACTCGTGAGTTTTTTTAAAAAAAATACGGCGCATGCGTATTTGGGACGCCGTATTTTTTCTAAGTGTCATTTTAGGAGAAAGGTCAAAGTCCACCTTGCGCAAAAGTACTTCCAGATTTTCGTTACCTTTTAATGTTGCTTAGCTACAGTAAAAATTTTACAAGGAACTGATAGTTCAAAAAGAAGCTTTCTTGGTAATTTTGTAGAATTATGTCAAAATATTAGCGAGCAAATAACATCTGGGCTATGCCGAAAACTGTTAAGTTCAATGAATAAATGGAAGCGATAGAATGAAAACTCTCTTTCGTCAGATGGTTTTCGTCTATCGCCCTCATCTTAGCATTGAAGTTTTGGTAATTCACTGAATAACCCAGGCGCAATTTAACTACATATTCTCCAAACGACAAGAAAGCATCTAATTTTAATGGCAACGAAGCTAATTTCGTGAAATTCATCTCTCCAGCTGCGGCGAACATATTTCGCGATTTTTCTCTCGGGGTAAAGTCGGCAAAACTCTCAGTCAATTGTCACACAACTGAGGCAGAGAGAGGTCTGGGTCTAGTCCTAAGATGACATCATACGCCACTTTGCAATTCCAATTTTTCCCAGAAACCAGGAATACAAAATAGTTCAAGATGTCATCGAAGAAACAGACTGATGTCGCTCACTTCCTCAATCGTGGTCAAGTGGCTGCAAGTTTTGTTAACTTAGCTTAAGGTGCAAAAAAGTGAAATATCCAAGAGAAAATCAAAAAGGATGTTAGCTATAACTGGAGTGACGGATCTTAACCATTAAAAATATTTTATGCAAAATGCCATACTGAACTGCCAATGAAAATAACCCCTCCGCATTGAGTCTTGTAACGCTGTCGCGCTGTCGCCCTACCTCAAGATCACAGGGCAAAATGCTAGCACTAAGCCGGCGCGTTCTCCTTGTTGAATGTTATGCTATGCTCTACTAAACAAAGACAAGTAAAACAAAACAACGTTTCGATGTTATCTTGACGCAATCGTGAAAGCAAAGAAGTAAATACCCTGCGAGTGCAGCAAGTAATTATAATGCAAGTAATATTGCCTTTCGTTTTTAAAAATCAGGAAAGACAAAAAACCCTTTAACCCTGCCTCCCTTTTTAATTCTATGACAAGTGACTCCCCGGAAGACACCCAAACAATTCTGGAATGAAAACTATAAAGTGGGTGTATCAGTGATTTTTGCGAAGTGATCTTGTGATGTGCTAAAATTGTCCTTAAACAACACTACATTTTGTATACTAAATTTGGTGCACTAAAGTGGCGAGGTTGAGTAATAAAGTCTCTCTTAGTGAGCGTAATCTTTGTTTATGTGCTGGTTTTCAATTGTGTGAAAAGAGGATGTCCAGTTGACGTATGACGTATGACGTATAACGGTATAACGGTATAACGGTATAACGGTATAACGGTGATACATTGTGCATAGTATAATCAGTGGTTGGCCTTCTACGTTTGTCTGAATGAAAACAGTTGCACGTATGACGAAAGGTGTCTGTGTGGTAGCTGTCCCTGAACAAATTGTGGATAAATAATTTCAGTGCAATAGTTTTGATTCATGTGTGAATGCGTGAATGCGTGAATGTGTGGTCATCCTTGATCGATGAACAAACAGCTATGTTGCCAATGATTTGAGTGCACAACTATCAGTGAACTGTTTGGCGTGAACCTGGTTAACGCACGTTGTTAATGTAGTCATTGGTGTGTCCGCTGGAAAATCAGTCAGTAGTACTTGGAGTATGAATTTCCGGGATAGTATAAAGAATTGTTGTGCAGTAAATAGTGTGAGAGTTGGAGTGTCGTTAATTTAATCTGTGAAGTATGATTGCCTTAGAGGGTAGTGCTTGCATACAATTATCTCAAACCCCAATCGACTATAAAGGCCAACTTAACTCGAGTTTAAGTGTATCTCAAATCTTGTTTCCCATTCTGCATTATTTGTTGCACTCGTAGTCTATTTACTCAATACCCTTACAACAGTGCCATAATGACACCGAAACGTCATCATTTTTTCGCCTTGTTCACTTGTTTTTGCAGTTGTGTAACCAAAACAGGGTCCAGTACAGTGCGGAAAGGCTCTTCCTATAGTGACATTATAGTAACAGTGCAACCGAGATATAACGAACATGTTTGGGAGTCGGAAAAAAAGATAAAAACTTCTAAAATGCCGCCGAGATGTAAGCGCATCATAACAATCTTTTGGAAGTGCCCCTTGACTCAATATTTTTTAGCTTGCATTTGGCAGAAACCCTGAGAGCACGCGAAGACGTAAATTCAAAAAGCAAGGGCTGAAAACCCAACGTGAAAGAAAGAACATCAAACTTTTAGGGCAAGATCGACTTTGTGTGTTGGATGCATCCTAGGAAAGCCAAAAATTTTGAGAAGGTATAATTAATTTTATCTCTTATTTTGTGAGTATACACTGAGTATCTCCGGAGTTGTACCAGTCCTTGATGAAGTAGAAGGAAGGGTTACGTTTTTGAAAACGTTGGCCGTGTAGCACTTATATTTGAACAGACTTAACTGATTAGAGTGTATATGAACCATGTGAGCGTTAGCCCTACTAATGGAAATGGGCCCACACAAGGACAGAGAAACACTCTGACCAGGGTGGGAATTGAACTCACGACCTTCGGGTCGTATGACCCGAAGGTCGTGGGCCCATTTCCATTAGTAGGTCTGACGCTCACATGGTTCATATGGTGTAGAAAACTAGCATTTCACATTACACTCTAATCAGTTAAGTCTTGATGAAGTAGAACCGTTCGGGTGCGTCTAGTCGTGAGGAAGCAGGCTTTTTGATGCAATTGAGTGGCCTTTGGACAACTTTAGTGGAAACATCTTGACTCTTCGGTGTACTACGCAAATTATTCACGAAATGTGTTATGATTATAAATAAACGTGCAAAAAGAGGGCTCGTTACCTCGAAATACAGTTGCACAGTCACTGTCATTGATTATCAATGTCATTGCAGTTGCAATTGACAGTGTCATAGTTGTAGTCGTCATTGTCGTCTTTTTCACCATCATCGTTTTCATCAGTCAACGTCAAGAAACATCGATGCCTTTACTGTCATCATCATCACCTTCAATGCCGTTATCATTATCATCATCATTATCGTCAATGTCTTTGTGGTCGTCGTCTTCATCACCATCGTCGTCATCATCATCGTCATCAATATCATCACCTTCAACGCCGTTATCATTATCATTATCATTATCGTCAATGCCATTGTCGTCGTCGTCATCATCATCATTATCGTCAATGTCATTGTCGTTGTCATCACCATCATTATCATCACCTTCAACGCCGTTATCATTATCATCATCACTATCGTCAATTTCATTGTCGTCGTCGTCGTCGTCATCATCATCATCACCTTCAACGCCGTTATCATTATCATCATCATTATCGTCAATGTCATTGTCGTCGTCGTCTTCATCGCCATCGTGGTCATCATCACCGTCATCATTATCATCACCTTCAACGCCGTTATCATTACCATCATCACTATTGTCAATTTCATTGTCGTCGTCGTCGTCATCATCATCATCACCTTCAACGCCATTATCATTATCATCATCATTATCGTCAATGCCATTGTCGTTGTCATCACCATCATTATCATCACCTTCAACGCCGTTATCATTATCATCATCATTATCGTCAATGTCATTGTCGTCGTCATCATCATCATCATCATCATCAACCTCAACGGCGTTGTCATTATCATCACCATTATCGTCAATGTCATTGTCGTCGTCATCATCATCATCATCATCAACCTCAACGGCGTTGTCATTATCATCACCATTATCGTCAATGTCATTGTCGTCGTCATCATCATCATCATCATCAACCTCAACGGCGTTGTCATTATCATGACCATTATCGTCAATGTCATTGTCGTCGTCATCATCATCATCATCATCAACCTCAACGGCGTTGTCATTATCATCACCATTATCGTCAATGTCATTGTCGTCGTCATCATCATCATCATCATCAACCTCAACGGCGTTGTCATTATCATCACCATTATCGTCAATGTCATTGTCGTCGTCATCATCATCATCATCATCAACCTCAACGGCGTTGTCATTATCATGACCATTATCGTCAATGTCATTGTCGTCGTCATCATCATCATCATCATCAACCTCAACGGCGTTGTCATTATCATCATCATTATCGTCAATGTTATTGTCGTCGTCATCATCATCATCATCATCAACCTCAACGGCGTTGTCATTATCATCGCCATTATCGTCAATGTCATTGTCGTCGTCGTCGTCTTTATCGCCATCATCGTCATCATCATCGTCATCATCATCGTCATCACCTTCAACACCGTTATCATTATCATTATCATTACCGTCAATGCCATTGTCGTCGTTGTCATCAACATCATTATCATCATCATCATCCTCATCATTATCATCAACCTCAACGGCGTTGTCATTATCATCATCATTATCTTCAATGCCATTGTCGTCGTCGTCAGCATCATCATTATGGTCAATGTCATTGTCGTTGTCATCACCATCATCATCGTTCATCATCATCGTCATCATTATCATCACCTTCAACGCCGTTATCATTATCATCATCAATATCGTCAATGTCATTGTGGTCGTCGTCTTTATCGGCATCGTCGTCATCATCATCGCCATCATTATCATCACCTTCAACGCCGTTATCATTATCATTATCTTCAATGCCATTGTCGTCGTCGTTATCATCATCATTATGCTCAATGTCATTGTCGTTGTCATCACCATCATTATCGTTCATCATCATCGTCATCATTATCATCACCTTCAACGCCGTTATCATTATCATCATCAATATCGTCAATGTCATTGTGGTCGTCGTCTTTATCGGCATCGTCGTCATCATCATCGCCATCATTATCATCACCTTCAACGCCGTTATCATTATCATTATCTTCAATGCCATTGTCGTCGTCGTCATCATCATCATTATGGTCAATGTCATTGTCGTTGTCATCACCATCATTATCGTTCATCATCATCGTCATCATTATCATCACCTTCAACGCCGTTATCATTATCATCAATGTCATTGTCGTGATCTTCATCATCATCATCTTTATCGTCAATGTCATTGTCGTTGTCATCATCATTATTATCATCGTCATCATTATCATCACCGTCAAGCCGTTATCATTATCATCATCAATATCGTCAATGTCATTGTCTTCGTCGTCTTTATCACCATCGTCAACATCATCATCGTCATCATTATCATCACCGTCAAGGCCGGTATCATTATCATCAATGTCATTGTCGTGATCTTCATCATCATCATCTTTATCGTCAATGTCATTGTCGTTGTCATCATCATTATTATCATCGTCATCATTATCATCACCGTCAAGCCGTTATCATTATCATCATCATCATCGTCCATGTTATTGTCGTCGTCATCATCGTCATCATAATCATCGCCATCACTATCATCACCTCCAACGCCGTTATCATTATCATCAAGAAATTGTCGTCGTTGTCATCATTATCGTCAATGTCATTGTCGTCGTCATCATCATTATCGTCAATGTCATTGCCGTCAGGATAATAATCATCATCATCATTGGGTGCAGGGATGGCACAGTGGCGAGAGCACTCGCCTCCCACCAATTCCCGTACTCGGCGTCATAAGTGGGTTTACGAGTTGGTTGGTTCTCTACTCAGCACCGAGATCATCATTATCGTCAATGTTATCGGCGTCGTCGTCATCATCATCGTCATCATCATCATCATCATCGTCATCATCATCATCATCATCATTATCATTTTAATCGTCAATGTCGATGTCATCATCGTCGTCATTGTTATCAGCATCATTATCATATTCACCTCATCGTCATCGTTGTTGTTGTCGTCAGGCTTGTGATTGCGCTGGGTAATTCTCGAGCAATTTTTAAATTTTGAGGCACTACTTTACATTTCGAGTACGCTTTTAGCACTTTTTCAAATTTTAAGCAAAATGTTAGCACTTTTTCGCATTTTGGGCACCATTTGAGCTATTTCTTCGTATTTGGGGCTACAGTAGAGCAACAGTTTTCTGGAAAATTATTTTCTGGTCGATAATTGAACACAAAAAACCATAAGGTTGAAAAGAGCTAGGGTCGGCAAACAAAGTCAATCTTTATTATTAAAGGTTTTTTTTTTTTCGAAAAAAACATCATTGTTATTTTTCTTTGATGTTTCTAAACAACGCAAGGCCAATTGTTTCTTTAAAAAAAAAAAAGGATACTTATAAAAAATCTCAAATGGAAAGTATAGTGGTTTTTGGCTACGTTTGAGCCCCATGTCTAAATTCCGTGCACTTTTTTGAAGATTCGAACACTATTAAATTTTGAGTCCCTTTTCTGTCATTTTTGAAGCTCTTTCTTGCGATTTTTCCAGCGCAATAGGGAGATACCAAGTAGTCGTGGTCGTCGTCAGTTTCGTCATCAAATCATTATCATTGTAATGGTCATCGTCATCGTCGTGGCCGTGGTCGTCGTCTTCGTCATAGTTGTCTTTGTCGTCATTGTAGTCATCGTCGACATCGTCATCGTTATCGTCCTAAACGTCGTTTTTGACAAGAGAAGCCTGAACATCGCAACCCATAACACTGACTTTGCTTTGCTACCATTACAATTGTCATTATCATCATCATTATCATCGTTGTCGTCATCACGTCATCATCGTTATCATTATTATCGTCGGCATTGTCTTCATTTCGTCTTCATCATTTTCCTCATCGTCGTTAAGACAGTCATCATCATCTTCGTTATCATAGGGTTGTCGTCGTAGCCATTGGCATCATCGCCGACATCATCATCATCATCGTCATCGTCATCGTCATTGTCATTGCCATTGTCATAGGTCTTTGTCATCATTGTCATCATTTTCATCATTATCATCATCATTATCATCGTCGTCATCATCATTATCGTAATCGTCGTCTTCATCATCGCTTACGTAAGTATCGTCATCATCAGTCCAGTTATATTTCGTGTAAGGTACTCTTGCATGTACGTATGCGCATGTGTTTTAGTGAAGTAAATCAATTTGAAAGCGCAAGACGTAAATTTCATACCGCACACTTCAGGCCTTGTATCGAATCACACTATTGATCTTATTCGTTTCACCCACAGCTCGTGATATCCAAGGTTGCACTGACCAATTTACTTAAAAATTACAATTAAAAAGAAATACAATATAGTGTAGTATTAACCCATGGTATTGAAGCATGTTCAACCCCTAAGCTGTGACCAGAGTGGCGCTTGAAGTGCGTTTTGGGCAAAAATAAAAACAAAAAACTATCATGTAACTCTCTCAATCCACTCAGAAAATGTGGGTATCATGTTATTTTAAACGCGTGCTGAAGTTGTGGTTGCGCGTTGGTATCTCAAATGCTCACAAAATTTGGTGACGTATAATAATTGCCAGCTATCACCCTTGAGTATTTATACCACAAAAAAAAAGTGTGAAGGTTATTTCAGTCGTGATTGGCGTTGGATACTGTTAGCAAAGACTTTGTCAAGTATCAAGAACAACTAGATTGTGCATTGAATTTCTCAGCTCTGCAGAAAGCATGTTTGCTGGGAAGGTTGAGAATTTTGAGGAAGGTACTGGATATCTGAGGTCACGGGATGTGACTTTCTACCCAGTGTAACATACCGGTATAACATCTTAGACTGTGAAATAATAATAATAATAATAATAATAATAATAATAACAATAAGAATAACAATAATAATAATAATAATAATAATAATAATAATAATAATAATAATAATAAAGAACTTTTTTAAATTCAAGTCTATTCAGCCTGAAAAAAGCGTGAAAATCCGTGGCTTCACCATGGGTTAATACGGCACAATATAGTTTCTCTTCTTGTTAAATTACCTTTACTTGCTTCTGTAACAATCATCATCTTCCTGTCTTGCTTGATTTCTTCTTTTTCTTATTTAATCTTTTACTTAAATAGGCTTCCTTACAAATTATTCTAACCTTTGCTTGTCACAGCCATCATGTGGTTCCATCTTGTTTAATTTTGATATCTGGTGTAACTTTCTTCTTCATCCTCGAAAAAAGATAAAACAAATGGTTATCTCTTTTACTTTCAGTTGAAAAGAGTCATCAACAAGGTTTTCCTTTGAGATCATTTAGCAAGTACCATAAGTATAGACAACATAAAGACAAAGGTGGCATTCACTTGGTCTCCTGAAGAAAAAGTGTGGTTACAGCTTTCGACACATCATAATATCGCCATCATTTTCATATCGATCATGATCAGGCCCCAATTGTTCAAACGATGGCTATCCGCGATAAATCACTATCCAGTGGATAGAGCGGTTTTCAATTGAGTGTCGAAAGTAATTAGCGAATTGCTTTGGTTTTGCATTTACTTCACTCACTTATTGGTTCAAAGTTCTCGCGCCATTTTTTCAACCAATCAGAAGTGAAAGCAAAAGCAATCGTGGCTTGCGCGTGCACATTTTCCCACGCTTTGTGTCGGCTACGTGTAATTACTTCGAGTTTTGATTGGTTTACTGATTGTCTCCGTCCTTTTTGATTGGCCAAAGACATAACTTTGGTTTTGGTTTTACGACACTCAATTGAAACTCGCTCTAAGTCATAGCAAAACCAATTTCGCTATCCAATTGATTTATCCGGTGGATAGCGTTGTCCACCTTTTGAACAACTGCGGCCTGGTACAAAACCAGCCCAAAATATTGAAAGTACATCTTATACCGAAGCTTTGAGCCCGAAATAATAGATAATCTTTGAAAACTGTCGCTTTAAAATTGTAAACTTTAAGGGGGTGGCTCTTAACTTCCAATTTGTTGCTATGGACCTCTTGAAATAGCCATTTCTCGAGTTCCTATAACTCTAAAGTTATTCTTTTTTGCCAAGTTTGTTCTATTTAACATTCCTTTATCTGGCTCGACTCACAACCATATTTGGTAAATCAGGTGACCAAAACAGAAAATACATTGTCGGAAATAGGAGTAAAGTTTGGGTGGCGAAGCCGCGAGAAACACAAAGTCCTCCTCCTCATTCTCCTCGTGGCTTCCGCGCCAAAACTTTACTCCGCGCGCCTAAAATACCACTAGCTATGTAGGCTATTGTATATCCATTCTAAATTTAGTAGTCATCGTTTGGCTCATTATTAAGGTTTGTTTATGTTCGGCGAAATGCTTTATAGTTTCTGTGATTGGTTTTTTTCGTCGGGTCTTGATCCAACCAAATATCATGTTAAAGGTAAAAGGTAAAGTAAAAGGTAAAGTCACTTTATTTAACGTCGGTAGTTCCTTCAGCTACGAGGCTGGTATCAATGGAAGCCGACGATGCGCCCTTTACCCCCCTCCCTCTGTCAGTGCTCCGTTTTCAGGGGATTTAAAGCTGTAGCTACACGGATCAGAGGAAAGTCGAAACAGACGTTGAAGTCACCGAGGATTGAACCTGGGACCTCTCGCTCCGAAAGCCGCGCACTAGCCATCTGAGCCACGACTGCTCCTCTAAGGTGTGCCAGAACAATAAAATCTTTGACCTTTAAAATGTTATATAGATGATTTTGTTGCAAGTATTTTTTGAGTAATTTCCGATCTACTGGTGAGAATCTGTGAAGACTCATATTTACTTCGAAATTAAACGGCAAGAGTTGAATTTGTGACGGTGTGGGCTATCTATTTTTAGTATATACTAAAACAGTGGATAGCGTTAAACTCGCGCGCTGATTGGCTCGTCATACTCCGGATATCCTGTGCTATTTACCTCCGAGCAACTCAGGAAAAAATGGCGCCCCGATTTGCATCCGTGACAAGTGAAGAAAACATCCAAATTAATTTTTTGTGGTGTATATTATCTCACTGTTTTAGTATATACTAAAACAACTATTCACCTCAGTGTCGGTGGCTAGCGTTAGATATTTACCTCGCCGCTTCGCGGCTCGGTAAATATCCACCGCTAGCCACCTCCACTTCGGTGAATAGTTGTTAACTATTCCCCATAATCTAAAAACTCAGCGAGTTAACTATGTTTTTCACAAATTTTAAACGGAACAGTATGAGAACATTGTAATACAAAATCTGCAGCATGGATTTTAAATGAAATTATTTCTAAAAAACATTATAAGGCCCTCATTTGACACACTTTTCCAAATACCAGTTCAATTTTTTTGTCCAAATAGAAATTCCATGCTACAGTTCACGAAAAATAATGGGACGGTTCCCATACGGTGAAAAAACTGCCTCTTCCTTTCGTTTCCTGAGGGCTTTTACCTGTCTTTCACTGAAACGCACGGCAGAAGACTGAGACTAGTTGCGCATGCGCCTTTTGGTTGAGGTGATGTCAGATTGTCATTGAAAAATTTAGATCATAGAACCATCCATGCAACCTTTTTTGTCTTTGACTAAAAAGCTTCCTTAGCAACCATTGTCTTTCTGTAGTTAAGTGCCATCCCCCTTAAAGAGGACTGATGTATGGGCTCTTTATTACTACACCACCCAAAACTTTATCAACTCTAAATATCGAAGATTTCACCGATTATAACTTAAAATTGGGGATAGGATTAAATTCAAAGAGTTCTATGAATTTTTATAACACGTCGCCGAACAAACACTTATGTCAACGAGAAAAGATTCAAAATAGTGCCATCCGAAAAATCTTTAAAGTCCGTCGACAATAGCATCTAGAACGTCCCTTAATTAATTTTAAGCTCCTCTTACTTAACGTAAATAAATTCATCATCGTAGTCTTTGGCAACCACAAAATATGAGCATGAAATTTTGACTTCATCAGCTTAAAGGGCATCAAATAAATTCGTCCCGTCTAGTTCAGCCCATCTGGTCCTGTTCAATCCGGACCCATTTAGCTTCTCTCTCTCTAAGCGTATCCAAGCATTCGATCAACTCTTACCTCTTGTTAGACAAAAAGAGCTAGAGTCAAATATCCCTGCCATCTTCAAATTCTTGCTCGCCACTGAGGTCTGCCTGAAGATAGGGGAGAAATGAAAAGTTATTATGGGTAACATAACGGGAGGGCTAAGTACAGGTCACTTTTAACTTGTCACTCGTTACAAAATTAACCTTTACCAATGCTAAACTTGGGCCTCACTAGGCCTAAAAATTATGTTTAGGCCAAAGATTAGCCAATTTGAAAGTTTTTGGTTGCTTTAGTATGGCCAGCATATCGTTAATGTGCCAACCAGAGCCTCACTTGCTGTCGAACCAAAGGGTCTTTTGTCCCAGTGGTTGGCACATTTGAATAACAAAAGCAATGTTTGTAAACAGATATCTTCGCTATAAGGTAAACAATGACCTATATCGAGGGACCTGTTAAAAGTGACCTGTACTTTAGACCTGCTGGTAACATATAATTTTAAGACGAAGTGATCGGAAGCCTGCAAATCTTTATACAATAATGACAAAAAATAAACTTGAGGAATGTTTCTACCTTGCCCAGAATTCAATAATTGTTTCGTTAGATTGAGGTCGAAAATGAAAAGTCCAAGCCAAAAGTGGTTTGTGAAAATTATCTCCATGAAATGTATTTTAATTTAGAAGTGACTTGGAATTCTAAAGAAATTCACGAATATCAACTTTCGAAAAGCTTGTAACGAACTGTGAACACTAAATAGAGGAGCGGAGCGATTGTAAAGTAAATTGGAGTCTACCAAAGGTCACCAAAACTGAGAACACTGAGAACACACAAATTGTTTTGATTGTGCTATTGATCTGAAAACATAACATAATTCCTTACCGTCCTCAAACGTTTCATTGCTTGGTAATTTTTAGCAGTTTTTCTTCCTTGTAGCTCACATGTGTTGAGTCAAGAGCGTGCTGCAAAAAAAAATTGACAACAAAATTAGATTGGTTGCATTATATTAGTTAATTCCCTTGCTATCTTGCTCTGTCTACAGTTAATCGTGCATTAGGGAATGAATTGATTTTAGTATGTACTTGAAATAATGCCTTGCTAATGTGAAGGATTTCAAGCTGTAAATGAAATCCCACATTTTATTTCTTTCCCCTTACTGAGAAAGTGATTTTATGTCAACTGAATATATTTCCTTTAAAACATTTTTGTAGTCTGACATAAACTGATTGAAAACCACTAAGAAATGGTTTTGCAAGGTGTTATTGGATAATTTAAAAGTTCTGAATCACCTTTTCTACTTTTCAGTCTGTGATTGAAACGTTGAAATATTGACTGATGAAAATCGGTTGCTTAATGACTGCTATTACCGGACATTAAAAGCACAGTTAAACGGCTTTTAATCTTACAAAATATACAATCTACCTGCATCACAATCGATTTTAACTGAGCTGAATTAAAGGTAACATTTAAATCATTCAGTTTAATATTTAGCTTACCAGTAGTTATGTGAGTTATCAAGCTTTCATGGCCCATACATTGATCCTTCATATGACATGAAATGGCCGCACCTTCCTCAGTAAAATCCTGTGAAGTTTGCTCGACTATTTTTTCTCCACCAGTGGTTCAGTTAACGACAGGTGGTATAACTACGAGATGTTAACGTGGTAAAGGCTCACTGGAAAGGATTTAAAACTTTTAAAATAGCTTTTCAGAGCGACATTTTGAATTTTTCCTTCGATTGACTTGCAGCAAAGTGGGCAAAGCAGATTAGCATATCATTAGCAATTCAATTAAATTCTAACAAGTGTCTTTTCTTGACACAAAAAATATATTTTGAAGAAATGGGATAAAACGAATTTTGTAAGCTAAAATCACCGTATCAACCTCTCTCGTGGCTTAGAAATCAGACCGGAATAAACGGTATAGTTTCATAAAAAAGAAAAAAATTATCCATGTCTGTTACAACTGCCTAATTTGCTGCATCAAAGCCAAAAAGCAGCACATTCCTTATTGAGAAACGAAAAGTTAGTTTTAAGTTCTTTCGTCGGCAAAAAGAACTTTTTCAAGCAAGGAACTTCGATTATTCAACAAGGATTCACTGAAAGCGAAGCGAATTTATTACTTATTACTTTTCAATCTCGTATATTTCCTTTCTGGCATTAATTGTGATTGGCTAACTGAATCTCGGTTATCATGATAGCGTCGAGAGTTGCCGCTCTGAAAAAATTGTAGCTGGCAACATAATTTCCATGTATCCAAACGTTTAGAGTTTCCGTATTAAAATTCACTTAAACTATAACGTTTTTATTTGTCTGATATGTGACTGATCGATTATACAATTCTATTCATCCGATCCCAATGTTTCTCATCTCACATCCAATGCACAATCAAGGAAAAATTGTCGAATATTTACTCAGATTAACAAATAAATTTAACAGAATAAAAAAAATAACGCTAGCTCTCGAAAGTAAAACAGAAGCTGCGCTTCACACAGTCAAACAGGTTTGTCCTTCACTATGGTGTCGAGGTTGCTACAAGACAACACGCTTGGAAACAGCGTCTTTAATTATCGTCCTCGAAAAGCCTCGAACACATCATTGCAAAATCCAGGCTCGAAATTAACGCATAGCTGTACAAATCGTTTTTAACTTTTTCTAGTGAATAGTCGGATTTTTTTGTGAGAGATTCAGCATAAACTGGCCTTAACTTGTTCTTCACTTTAAAATATGATACGTGGTTGCGTTCGACATTGGGACACAATTTCTAATCTTGGGTATCCTGTGCATAGGGTGATCCCCAGCAAATTTTCGTTTTCTTCGTTCGTCTGCATTTTCAGCGCCATCTTGAATTACGTCATTCGTGCATTGATACGTCATATGCGCAAATGACAATCTCGCACAACATGACTTTTTGTTTCTTTTAGATTGTTTCTTTCCCTATACTTCTTTGCTTCCAAAGCGACTGTCGAACGTACTTCAATAATCCAAAATTACTACTAGTATGGTACATGAGTGATATATCAAATTATATGTAATCTTGCTTTCGTTTTCTTTCTTTGAATGTATATTCTAGTGTTTGTAATCATTGTGTATCGATATTATTTATACGAAACATTAATATTTTTCCACATTACTGCCCGCCTCGACTAGCCATTGCCAACTGCGGTTGTGTGAACTCTCTTTTCTCCTATATTTGTCTATTCATTCTATTACATTGATACGCTTATCTGTTTGCATACGTGAGGTAAAACGTTGTTTTTGTTACTCTTTAGTCGAGTCTCCTGCTAAATAGAAAAGCGAAAGCCGCGAAGTTCACCTGTTTCTTTCCCTTGTCTTTGAATATACATGGATTAACTAAGCGATGATTGTCCCCTTAACAGCTCGTATATTTCATTAATTGTAAAGAGAGTTCCGTTTGGTAAGAGAAATTTAAATTCTGCTGGTAATCAACTTAAGTCAAAAGATAAGATAAGCACGACATAAATTTCGACATTCAAATTTCAGCCTTTAATAAGACACAAGTTTTTTCTTAATATACATTTTCCGCGACAAAGAATGAAACACCCTTTTTAAAAAAACGTTTTTTAAGAAGTTCAAATCGATAATCTCGCTATTCACATTTTTCCATAAAACCGGGATGAAAATATAAAACACTTTGCATCTTTAAGAACAATCTTCCCAATTCCGCGTCATTAGAAAAGTTTAAATGGGGGCAGATGATTACTCTACACTTGCAATAAGGACTTTACTTTAATATCCTAATGCTCGAAAAACAAATCCCTTGTCCAACTCGACAATTCAAGTCAATTTCAAGCCCAGGCGGTTTTCTAGCGGCAGCGCACAAAATGACCTATTCTATTGCAATTTCCTTCATCTCCTTGTCAGCTATCTGGTCAGTAACTTTCTGTGACTTTACATTTCAAAATCGCTTACTTCCAAACAATTACTTTCGGCCCTTTTTCGTGAAAGATTGGCTGCAATGCGTTGAGGCTTGTAACGACAACAGAAATTGCATCTCGTACAATTACGGTACCTCGAGCAAGTGTCAACTGAATAAGTATGGGTTTCGAGATCGTTGCGAGGCGTCTAAACACTTGATAGTTTCTCCTGGGCATATCTTTCAACAGCTCAGGCCGGTAAGTTTGTGAAAAACGTGTATATAATCTTATTGTCCGTTTATTTAAGAGGTGGAGTAGTCTATAGACGTTCCAGATTTGCTCACCCAAACGATGCGGATTCAAATTTGCTCTGATGACCACCTTTGCAACTCAGTGGTTTAGTTGTTGTGAACACACCAGGCACAAGTCTTTGATTTTGTATTTTAAGGCAGCAAATGACGCAGTCTTTGTCCCTCCGGATCTTACACTAGAGAAGGCAACGGAGTGTCATGTATCCCTAGCGTGTTCCCAAGGTAGGATGTTTTACTGTTAAGGAAATCAAACAAGTTTATTTGCGAAAAGAATGTGCCTGATTTAAAGCCGAGGGGTACAAGGTACGAGTCTGCAAATTATGGAATTAGCAATCATCCTCGATCTCCTCCTCAGTTAACTCTGTTTAAAATATAAGTGCTACACGGCCAACGTTTGTATACTGTACCAATGGATCGAACTGGAAAGCTGATTTACTAACCAATAAACCGATGCCTACAACTTCCCACACCCTACAACGACTATTCGACGACATCAACAGACAAACAACACACTGATTTACTCTATCACAGTACTGCCCAACGTATTCTACGATACACGTACAGACCTATAGATGGATCAAAACGCACAAATCACTGTTTAGTCTTTCCAGCCAATTACATCTAGGCTCAACTGACAGTCGACCAATAACATCATGAATAAGTTGACCAATGACATCTTCGACCGGAGTTCTTATAGTATCTACTGACCGTTGCCTCGCCTATTGTGAATCTTCTCAGCTTGTTTAAAATCTTTGTTTCGTTGAAGTAGATTCGAAGTCTAAAGTAGACTGTAGGTCGTATAAGTTGAATAAAAAGGGAAATGTCAGTTTGAGGGATGGAAAGAAGTGATGACCTGCTTTAAAGTCCTGTGTGTCGGAATAATAGGGAGCTTTAGCAACGACAACGGCGACGGCAACGAGAACGTCACAAATTTGCATATTTAGTGGGCAAAAACAATAGCTTTGCACGCCCTGCACGTGCGTTTTTCATTTTTGTCCATTTCTTTGCCGTCGTCAGCAAAGCAACAACGTGAAATTACCAAGTTTGAAGTGTTATGGAGAACGTCAGCACCTGGAGATAAATTTTCATTCTTCTCCCCTAAATTAAGCGCCGCTCGAAACGGTGTCATTCCTGAGGGACTGAAACACCTTTGTCATATTAAAAGGCTTGGAATAGTCGCGAAGTGATCGCAATAACGTGAATTTATGTTTTTACATGACGTTCTCGTTGCCGTTCCCGTCGTCGTTGCTAAAGCTCCCTAATGGCAACCGGACACGTCACAATTATTCAAAATGGCGGCTCCCGAAAAAACTGAAAGTGCAAAAGTCATTGAAGACTTCCTGTTATCCTGACACAGTGTTTTTAAAAATAAATTTGATTGCAGTCATTATTTCCTCCGGTTTGAAGCGACTCTTTTGGAGGAGTGGAGGTTCTCTTTGACACGTTGGTAACCGTTTAATTAAAACTCCTTTTAATTTTCTCCAAAGCTGAACCCATTTCTTCGACAATGAACAAGACCACTGGTTGCAGTTATGATAGGAATTCATCTCATGGTAAGATTATAGCAGATTCAAGATACCTCGCATACCTTACAGACCCCTTTCCCTGGTTTTACACTTACGTATGAGTACTCTCATATTTTCACCAGCAAAAGACCTAATCGGCTAACTCAATGTTGTGTCCAATTCAAATCTCCCGGAAATACTTGGAACAAAACGTTTTATTCCCAAAGGGTTTGAATTGGATACAACATTGAACCTATGCACTGAACAGGAAAAACTCGCGAGCGCACGCGAAAATCCCCCGTTTTGATTGGTTAAGCTTTTCTCCACGTCACGTGTCTCGTCTTCTCGTGTAAGGTGATCTCGCGCGCCCGTTTTCCTCTTATTTATAATCTATTAATTTATAATCTATCTATAGACTTATAATCTATCTATTATAATCTATTAATTGATCACTAGAAAACGCAAAATGACCCTAGTTCTGGTCAGAAATGACCCTATTTCTACCGAAAATAAATTCGAGTTCACCTTAATTCTACCACTATAATTTGCGCTGCTGTATAACATACTCTTGATTCAATTTTGCAGAACAATCAGTTAGAGTTTGATGTTCGTTTGGTTTGATGAAATTTGAAAATAGACCCAATGTTTCCATACTGCTATCTAGTGTCCCCATCAGGGAAGATATAAAGCAGATAAAAGGACTCTTTCGATGTCTTCTGATCACCATGATGAAGACACTAGACAGGAGTGTAGAAACTTTAGGTCTTTGAAGTGTTAAGCTACATTAAGAGTGAATTATATAAGAGTGTTTATATATCAATTTGCGGCGTTGCCTCGGCAAAGTCACAAATGGACTTATTTTTAGATACAATTTACACGCGAAAAGGGCCGCCACTTTAACCAGTCAGGAGAAGCCATATCACGAGTGACTGCTTTTGCCATGTTGTTTTTGCCATGACAACTAATTTTCGCGGGAACGGGTATTCTAAAAATAGACTCATTTGTGTCTGTGCTAGGGAGCCCACCTATGCCGTAAGAACACTCTTATCTAATTTACTCTGGCTACATTCAAACAGAGTAAAATCAAACTATGTCTGATTTGTTAACTTGGTTGCAATGTGAACCTTAATCTTTTATTCACAGAACAACTTTTGCATAACGTTACTTTTTGTGGTCGGATGAATTGGCGACATATCCGATGTTCTTGGAGAAATAGAATACAAGTGATATCAGCCAGATATTTGAACTGCTCGTGCAGCTGTGACTCTTGCGAGACGCTGCTCATACCTGAAGCGTGTTTGCAAGATGAGGTATTTGGTCGAATTTCGAGGAAATGTGAAGGCAAAAGATCCTGTACAGTGAGACAACAAAACGCAAATTGCAATTATCCCGGGGGCAAAATTGTTATTGGCCTTTCGTACGCTTGTTACACTGAAAACAGAGATGACAGGCAACGCAGAGAGAAACATGACGATGATGATGACGCTAAAGATGATGATGATGATGATGAAGATGAAAATGAAGATGAAGATGGTGATGATGATGATGATGACGATGACGATGACGATGACGATGATGATGATGAAGATGACGATAATGGTGATGATGATGATGATGACGATGACGATGACGATGATGAAGATGACGATAATGATGATGACGATGATGATGATGATGATGACGATGATGATGATGATGAAGATGATGATGAAGATGAAGATGAAGATGGTGATGATGATGATGACGATGACGATGACGATGATGATGATGAAGATGACGATAATGATGATGACGATGACGATGACGATGACGATGATGACGATGATGATGACGATGACGACGATGAAGATGATGATGAAGGAGATAGCGATGGTGATAGCCGGTATGCAAGTGGAAGTGATGATGATGAACGATAATGATAATGATGATGATGATGACGAAGATGATTAAAATGACGATGACGATGACGTACGTATACGATGAATCTACCAACGATTACGTGCTTAACGAACATACTAATTTAAATGCGGCAAAATAAAAAGATCAATAGTTGTTTTACGAAGAAATTACCCCGTCTAAAAAAAATTGTCTGTAGAACATTACTTCTAACTTCGTGAACAAACCAGAAAACCATTTGAACTTACCTTGCAAACGCCTTTCACTCCTTTACTAGAGCTTTTATTGCAAAGGTCATCACTATATTAGGCAACGGGAACAGTTCTTTGTCTTTCTTTTCATTCAAAACGACGACAGTTTGCACATTTAGTACAATTTGTGTCTTCACGCGTTTTTTCGCGCCAAGGCCATGCGAAATGTTCCATTTTAGCATCACTTTACAATAGCCAGGATGGTTTTCTTGACCAAAAACAGCGCTTAATTAATTCATTGAAACCGTGCTCTAGTGTTATGCAAATGCAATCTTTTGCCGTGGTAAATAAACATGGACGATGATTCCGTGTGATTCTACCGAAACAAAAGATACATTTTTCAGAAGAATCGAGTTCAATTCCTGGTGGATTAGGACAACGACATAGGCACGGTTTCTTTGCATTTAGTTGACCAATCAAAACGTAAACAAATGCATGCATCTGGCGCTAAGCACGGGAGAGCGTGCAGCAGCCAATCACAATTTGTTCTCACGTTTCTCTTGATTGACTGAAAATATGGCGGGAAATTTCTGACGGCCGTCGTCAAGTGTATTAAATTCAGGGGCACGCAACGAAGATGTTCTGCAAAATATGATCAAATATCTGTTCCGCAGTGGAAATTCACTTGGCTAGCAAGTTATTTTTAAATATTTTTAGCATTTCAATCCATGGCTGGATGAGAACAGAAACTGGGGCAGACTGGAGGAGAACTCGTTCACGAGAAGATTATCGCCGGTTCCATTTATCGCATGTTGAGAAAAAAAAACCCAGTTTTGACTGGTTTGGCGAGCGGTTTAGATTCATGAGGTTCTTTGCTGGCTGGGAAACAGTAACACAGCGTCGGCTGGCTGGAGATTTTCCTCACTATCAGGCTGGGAGTGCGGAACACCTTTTTTTCCCAGCAAAATTTAAAAATTCAAACTCAATGTTTTTTTAGCGTTTTCTTGCATGTTTTTTGCCTATTATTGTGCATTTTGGGAATAATTTTCGTTGGGTGCCTTTGCAAATTAAAGGATACAAAAGTAATACGAATTATTATCAATACGAATCTTAAAATCTATTTGATAAATATTGTATGTTAACGAAGGAAACAGATTCAACAACTCAAACAACTGATGAAACGTTTTAATTTCTTTTTTTTGCTCCAGAGCTGTTTTTAACAATTTTTCTACGGCCATATTTGAATTTACGACTGTAAAAAAAGTCGACACCTTAAGTTACTTTCATCTTACAAGCTTATTAAATAAAGAATATTTCTTTTTACAATTTGAACATATTTGACAAATTTAAGACAGGCAAAAGTTTTGATCATATTTGCTTTACAGCAATACCCAGAATAGGTATTTACAGTTATCTTAATACTAGGAAAAGTAAGTAAAGTAAAGTAAAGTCTCTGTTTTCGAGCCAGAAGGCCCATCAGGCCGGCACTTATCTCCGGTTTCATTAGCATGAAGCGACTAGGAGTATTTCTACTTCCCCCTGGATGGGATGCTAGTTCATCGCAGGGTTACCCCCAGCATTTCGCCGGTATCCATTTATACACCTGGGTGGAGAGAGGCACCGTGAGGGTAAAGAACACAATACAATGTCCCCCAGCCAGGACCCGAACCCAGACCACTCGATCCGTAGTCGAGCACTCTAACCACGAGGCCATCGCGCTTAATACTAGGAGCCGCAAAATTAATCTACTTATAAATTGTATACATTGTTCCTTATAGCGTGGTTGTCATTAGCGACGCAAGCACAAGTGCGCTTAAAAACGTGAAAACGTGAAAACGTGAAACGTGAAAACGGGGTTGACGCAAGCATAAGCGCAAGCACAAGGACAAGGATTAAAATTATTTCCTTTTCCTTGTGCTTGCGCTTCTGCTTGCGTTCGCTTGCGTTATGTGAAAACGGGACGTAACGCAAGCTGTAATGTTCGTCCAATGAAAAAGACCCGTTCCAGGATTCCACTCGCAGCGCCGCGTTGTAAGAGAGAACATGGAACTAGTGAATCTTTGCCTTCGCGAAGTGTGCTTGTGCTTTGCGTGATGGTTCGTTTTCACTCGACACCAATCTCTTATGTTTGCGTTTATGCTTGCGCTTTGTGTTGGCGTCGCTAATGACAACCAAGCTTATCCAGTGCATAAATCACTATCAGACAGCTATCAACCTGTGCGGAGATTTCTGTCCTTATCAAAGTAAACATGAATATGCACACCCTGAGCTGGCACATCTAAAGCCGTGCTCACACTCAACGTTGATTATGATCAACTAAAGTATAATTCAGGCAATCATACTCCATTCAGTTTTCTTCTTTTCACATCTGTGAAAATTTAAATACAATAGGCAGGGTAACCTCGCAGTGTGAGACAAAATGGAACATGGAACTAGTATCGCGTGACTGCCACGATTATCATCACCATGCTTGAGGCGAGAAGAATACCCACAGATAGCTTCTGAGAACAGAAGAAGACAAATCCAAATTTTTGCTCCATAAAGCGATTAGAAGTTTAGTCTGCTCATACCACCTCGTACAGGTGGTTTTCACGTTACGTCATCGTCGCCATGTTGCTGGACGAAAACCAAAGTTCTCTCATTAACTCCTTTTGTTCGTCCACCAACAATAGTACACCACTGCATTGTTATCTGTATCTCTAGAGATAACCTGCAAACCACCTATTCGGCATTCTGTTCAATTACGCACTGTAAGTACTTCAAAGAACCCCCTTGAGGTTGTTTGAAGTAATTACAATTCAATTATAATCACCTACTGTAATTAGTTGATGTGAACACGTTCCAAACTTAATTGGATTATAATTCGATCATAATCAAGGCCTGATGTGAACTCGGCTTAAGTAAAGGCGAGTACACAGTGTGCAAAGTTCAACATGCGGTATATTTTATTTATACATTAAGCACGGTGCCTACTAATTCAAAGGTATTTTTGCGCGGTTGTATGGATATGCGGGAAAAGCATAAAATTGGGGGTAACCACGCATTTTTCAAAGATAATTAATCAACAATATTAGTAAAAAGCTTTAAAATACAAAGCAATGTATGGAGTTCCTTTCCAAATTAAAGCTTCATTATCTCTGAAAAATGCATGGTTACCCCCAATTTTCTTTTTGGGTACCAAGAGCATTTGCTAAGTTCTGCTTTCTCCGCATAAATTTAAACCGCGCAAAAATATCCCTGCATTAGTAAGCACTACCGATAGGAAATCCGAGTATCTGGAGATGCACAGAACGTGTGCGCCATAACAATAGTAGGCACCGTCCTTAAGGGACAATGCCCATGGAGAGTCAACAATAGAACACTCACTCCCTTACACTTGGTCAACCTCTGCATGTTTACCCTCCCGACCATGATATTCTTTGATTATTACAGCTGACGTCGATTTGATTGCACGGCGGCCATGTTGGTGAAAAGAACAATGGCGAAAACGTCTTTTGGGAATTTGACACTATTATTACGCAAAACTTGAGCTACATTTTTCTATTGTTTTGGCGCCAATATGGCTGTCTTGTCACGTGAGTGCAATCAGAGAATACCACAGAGGACAGACCTCAACACTGGGAACTCCATACCCTGCCTATACTATGGCAGGAGCTCATTACTAGGAGCCCCATATGCAGTAGATCTTTGCGCGTATCTTTCTATTTTTAGAACGAACCCTTGAGCAGGAGACTCGCATTTACATAAATTTACATTAATTTGCACGATTTAAATACAGTTTTACGGCTTTATTTGTCTTCGTTAGACAATGACTTAACTCTGATTGGCCTTTTAAAACAGTGCGTACAGAGCAGAGGAACTCGTGGCGTTCTAAAAATAGAAAGATACGCGCAAAAGTTGACTCATAAGGACGTGTACGAGAGAGACAAGCTCCTACTCATGAGCTCCTGACTATGGATAGTGACTTATCCACTGGATAAAGTTATCTTGCCTGTGAACAACTGTGGCCAGCACGAGTTACAAGGGAAAAGAAATAGGATCTGCATCGAAAAAGGCATGTCCAAAAATTCATCTAATCAGATAACATCGATCGATAAGCGTCAACTAAGTGTCCCCTTACCATTCTCGTCAACTTAAACGTCAATTGTGTCCAAAAATGCCACTGAAGTGTTTCTCTAAGTACACGCACGTTGTAATTAAGATGTTTCCTTTGTGGTATTTTTCAAAATGCAGCGTGCATCTGACTATAAAAAAAAGCTAGCAGTATTCCAGGACACAGTGTTACAACAAGGACTCCAATAATCTCGTTGCCACCCACTTGCGAACTCACTCAGCAAACCAGAGTGGATCAGTGGTACATTTGACAAGATTCTACACTTTCAATTTTTGGCATCTCTTTCTCTCCTTCAAATATTTTACCGAACTAGCGAAACTTTTCATTCACCAGTGTCATTTTGTTATGAGTTGAAAGTTGTCATCATAACGCGATGTCGTTTGAAGAAGCGTCATCTTCGCATTCCTTCTGTATTACATCCGGGAGATTCAACAACGATGACCGCTCACAAGAGCAAGTGAAACCGGTCTCAACTGGTTCTGCGTTCGACGCATTTTCCTCTGAATTCTACAAGAAAAAAAGATGGTATTTACTGAATAAATAAGTTCAGGCGAAAGCCAAAAGGTTATGGGGCTATTAAATTTGCGAGACTAGAACATCAATCTTCAACCTTCGATTTCTAAAAACAAAACTTTGAAAAAAAGTGTTTTTGCCATAGAGGTGCAGTACCTTGGAACAGTTTGTCTTTGAGTCACATCATTTGTTAATTAAAACGGTTTGAAGCATAAGACTTCATATTAGGAATTTTACCTTTTTAATATACTGTACGTATTACTTAACATCAAGTAATCACAATCCTTATGGATAGTTAATCTTGCATAGTATAATTTGCTTGTTGGTAAAGAGGCTCGTGAACAAACTAACTCTGGTGATACGATGGATGGACGGACGGAGGTTTGGACGGATGGTCGAATGGATGGATGAGAGGATTGACAGGTAAATGAATAGATTAGATTTATAAAATGATACCACGTCTCACCTCCCTACATTCAACTGCTTCACTTTCAATGCTGTTTGAAGTGTCGACTAAACTCTCAGCTAACTGTGAACTCGGTTGAGATTCAATATGCCTGTCTTCATCGCATTGTTGACTGTCATCCTCTGAAAGAAAATTACACCAATTTAGCATTAAGGGTAAATTAAGCCACCCACCCTTCCCTATTCCCTTATGACTGACTCTTCCTGTTGCATAAACCCCTTCCCTATTCGAAAAAACGTTCTTCGATGTACCGCACTGCGACATTTGAAGTGTTATGACACTAGAAAGACACCTTTATCCTTCTTAGGGTGCAATGAATTTCCACAATTTTACAGACTGAACAAACAAGTTGCCTTTTACGCTTTAGAGGTTGACTTAATAGTTCTTGTTTTTTGAACAAAGACTTAGTACAGCGACATCTCCCCCCCACCCCACCGCCCTCTATTACTGCATAAGTCCACATAATGAAATCCAAAAATAAAGTGACGTCCCCAGGAACAACTGTAACATATAGAAATTTGTCGTACAAACACCAATGAAATACCAAGTGAGCTTTCGCGCGAAAACATGATATCTTCACACGTGAAGATAACATGTTATTTTCACACGTGAAAAGATCACTGTTGCTATGGTTACATATGAAAATCTCGTCTTTCGATGCCTTTCGTGAAATGATTCAGTATTTCATTGGTGTTTGTATAACAAATAGCATATTACATGGCCGCTTGGAGATGCAAAATTACTTTTAGAGTGTTGGAAAATATTTCACGAGTAGCTCACTAGTGAAATATTTTTCAACACATGAACGCAGCAAATTGACCTGCTCCCAACTGAGTGACTTCATATCTCAGTTGGTAGAGCGTTGCATCGGCATCGCCGCGGAGGTCCTGGGTTCGAATCCCGTTGGAGCCACGTGAATTGTTTAGGCCCCAGTAGTTCAAACGATGGATAGCGCTATCCGTCGGATAAATTGCTACCCAGTAGATAAGTAATAGCGAAATCAATTGCGCTATTCAGTGTTATCCAATTTTTTTTTAGCCTAAATCACCCACCCATCTTCTTCCAGTGGTTAATACCCGTTTCCTAAGTAATTCCAGTCTATTTGTTAAGAAACCGAATCGTTTGTATAGCATGTGTTTTGTACAGTCAATTTGTGATTGTTTTATAATCTGAAAATACTTGCTCCGAATATTATAAATTTATACCTTTATAGCAATAATTAATAAGATTGTATTGTAAGTTGTGCAAGTAAGCATTGTACTGTAAGTCGTGTTTTAATAAAAATTTATAAAATAAAATAAAAATAAAATAAAAAACGAGACAATTGCTTCAATTGTCCAGATAAGCGCAAGAATCGCTTCTCTCCTTCAACAGTAACCTTTCTTCTCTAATTTGCAAGCTCACAAAAATTACCAAGGAAAGCTTTTTCCGACAGGTTTTTACAATTTGAGGTCTATCCTCACAAATAGTATCCTGCGAGCAGTGGGTTTCTCTTATGTATGTTGGTGGAAAGAACAAACGTCTTTTGGGAATGTGACTTTATTATTACGCAAAACTTGAGCTACATTTTTCTATTGTTTTTGGCGCCAATATGGCTGTCTTATCACGTGAGTGCAATCAAAGAATACCACAGAGGACAGACCTCAACAATGGGAACTCGCTTCTCTCCTTCAACTGTAACCTTTCTCCTCTATTTTGCAAGCTAACAAAAATTACCAAGGAAAGCTTTTTCCAAGGGGTTTTTACAATTTGAGATCTATCCTCACAAATAGTACCCTGCGAGTAGTGGGTTTCTCTTACGTATGTTGGTGGAAAGAACAATGGCGAAAACGTCTCACAAATAGTACCCTGCGAGCAGTGAGTTTCTCTTACGCTTAACGAGAGAGAAACCACTGTGAGCAACTGTTTGATTTTCCATCGAGCATGTGCGAAGAACGTCACACCCCACGTGATGTATTGACATCACTTCGTCTTATTTCGCGGGAAATCACTACACAGCGGGCTCGCCCAAACGCAGCAGTTACGTAGCTGAACGCACGCGCAAGCGCCAAAACAAGTTTACTAACTCGTTTTACCGGTTCAAATTTAATTTATTCGTCAATAATTGTCATGATTTCAAATACGCGCCTGCAATTGCTCATTTCCACGTACGTTATAGATCTTAGCATTCAAGTAAGAAGTTGATGGTAAAAACGCAATTCATATATTTTCAATTACGTCTTAAAGCGATGTCCAAGAGAACAACTCGCTGTAAGTAGAACTCGTTTTAGAAACGAGGCTGTGTGACCCAATAAAATGCGTTCTCCTATAAACTATGTCTTGACTGATGTCGGCAGCACGTTCAGTTCAAACAAACAGTTAACTATAAGTTATTACCTCTGCCGTTTGGTTTTTTTTCTGCTTTGCTTTTAATTAAAGTAAAGATCGACGTTAATTTTTGTTCTTCTTCCTCAAAAAGCAGATTTAAAAACACCAGCTTCGTACCTGTTATTCCACTCATCTTCCTGACCGGCTGGTTTAAGGATTGCCGCATTGCAATATACTCTGCGCCAGGCAGTAACGTAACTCTCTGTTCCAGTGTACTGTTCGCTGAGTTCTGAAACCATCAAGCAATGCAGATGTTAAGATTTTGTAATGACATGCGCAAAGCAAATGAGCAATTTTACAGGCTTTGTTGCGCAAAATTATTTTGAGACAAAACAATGTTCTCGACTTAAGAGTATCACACAGTTACTTGTTGACAAATTGTGTGCATTGACAGCCCAATTCTTTAAAGCTGCAATAGTCTCCAAATTTCTGCTGTGAACGCTGAGACTACCCCTGACTTCCAAAGGAATGCATTACTAATTCTTGAGCAATTTTTTGTGGCGATGAAAACTTTATTTTGTAAGTACATACATCGTATTCGATGGTTTTACATATAGTACGCGCGGATATTTTGCGAGTTTCCTAGTATTTTCCCGAGCCCCGCAGGGGCGAGGAAAAATACCAGCAATGAGCAAAATGTCCGCGAGTATTATATGTTAAACCATCGAATAAGAGATTTATTATTCCACTACAAAAAGGTGTCATTTTGATTCAATTTTATTTGGTAAGAGTGTTTCTAAAAAAAAATGCATCATCTGTCCTTCAGGGCGCTTATGGAAGATAGTAAGCAGCACAGAAAGGCAGCCAAATGTCCTTTATTCCATTGTATAAACGAAATGACAAGTGACAAGCGATGGCAAGCTAAATTCTCAGGCTTTGTATCGTGTTGAAAACAATTTCTTTGATTGAAAAACTGCCGTTCCGTCCGTATTTGCTCTGTTCTAAACTGGTCAAACCAGGACACTACAGTGTATTACCGTCTCATATTTTGAGCGTTCTCTTGACCAAATATGGTAAAATGATGTAATAGTGGAATAATAATGTCATTTAAGTATTGGTACATTAATTTGTTCATTTGTATTGTTTACGAGTCATTTTTTATAATGGTAAATGCGTCTTAAAATCCTGTTAGTCTTCTGACTGCTAGGAATATATGATATGCGTGTATGTACCTAAAATTGTTCATTTCCAATCGCAACCATTTCCCGTAATTATAGCACTTTGGATTCTTTACTTTAAAAGTCTCTGCTTACGAGCCAGAAGGCCCATCAGGCCGGCACTTATGTCCGGTTTCATTAGCATGAAGCGTCTAGGAGTATTTCTACTTCCCCCTGGATGGGATGCTAGTCCATCGCAGGGTTACCCCCAGCATTTCGCCGGCACCCATTTATACACCTGGGTGGAGAGAGGCACCGTTAGAGTAAAGTGCCTTGCCCAAGAACACAACACAGCTTCCCCAGCCAGGACCCGAACCCGGACCACTCGATCCGGACCACTCGATCCGGAGTCGAGCACTCTTCCCCTTTTCCCAACAAAATAAGAAAAACTTAGATAAAATGGCAGAGAGCCAGAAAATGGCTGATTGCACAGCATGGGGGTGGGGGTGGCGGAAAAACCAGAGTCCTAAGCAGGAATAGAAGCTACGACCTCAGTAACACAGGTCGGATGCTCTACTCATTGAGCTACTAGAACCGTGGGAGCTGGGTCGTTTATCTAGGTTCTGAAAGGACTGGGGTTAAAGTCCTACGATTACCCTAAAGGCATTGCGTGCCGTAGAACAATTTTCAAGTATGAAAATCCCGTCAAAGCTGAAATTTATCCAATCAGATCGCTACGATAAGCAATGCGAATTTCCATAACAAAAACAAACAAACGGTCGAAAAGTCTGTCGGTTGAAGGTGGGCCTGTAAGGAGGTCGTAGTTTCGAATCCTGCCTAGTCCAAGTATCTATTTTCCCATTCTAGAAACAGGTTTAAAGAAATCCTTCGTAGAGTTTCTGAGAACAGGAACCATAGCTACACATGATCAGGACAAACGCTTGAGACCTCGGTTTTTTTATTGTTTCGTTTTGCCAGTTGTTTCTTGCGCACAAAAGAAGAGAACCTTCAGTTGCACTGAGGCCTTTCTTCGCTGCATGCTACAGAGCAGTACTTCAGGGAAGCGGTCAATACCTTTGGCGTTTCTAAGTTTGACTGTAAAGTGCTCCGTCGAATCTTCTCCGACGCTCTCGATCGGCTGATAGAGTCGGACTTACTCCACCACGGACGAGCTACAGCGTAAGCATCTGATCGCGACTGGCAGCGGATTAACCGCAAATATTCTTCGCGCACCTGAAAACAGTGAAAGAAAAGCCAGACTTCAGTACGCAGGTTAATACGTTAAATACACCGCGCTCACGAGTAACGCTCATTTGTGCAAAATTTTATTTTAAATAACTGTTAGGGGTTTTAAGGAGGGACAACGGCAAGAAAGTGTCACTCCAAAACATAACTTGGCGCCATCGCAAGTATTTCGCGATTATTCCATCTTGCTCACCTTGAACAATACGAGCGAACTATCGTCTAACTGGATGGATACCAACGGTTTTAAAGTAAAGATGAAAAATGAATGGTTGGTAGCTGTAAGCTCGCGTCTTTGGTGATTTCACGTTGCTGTTTTCAAGAGTACGGCAACGAAATGCACAGAAATGCGTGCCGCACGTGCAGCACGAGTATTTTTCTTTATTAGCCAATAATATCCTTTCTTTGTGGCGTTTGTTGTCGTGACCGTTGTCGTTGCTTGAACTCCATCATATTATTTATCGCCATGATTCCTCAACCTCGTTATGAGGGAAAAGCCCTGGGAACGCGGTTGATGATTCCTAACCGTTTGCTAAATGTATGTTTTGCCTTTCAGTTGCATTGGCTATTTTCACTATCTCATAATGCAATGATAAATAATAAATAATAATAATAATAATAATGATAATAATAATAATAATAATAATAATAATGTCTTTTTTACATAAAAACAATTCTTGGGACTGTATCATGCTTCGGTGAACTGAATATCTATTGTTTCAATGCAAATACCCCCTCAAAATGAAATGAATTATGGGATTGGTGAAAAAAGCGAATTGCACACTTCGACCTCACCAGCGATTGCTGTTTGCATGAGTTCAAATGGTTGAGTTCATACTTGGAGGTTTGCTCAACCTATAACAACCAAAGACTGTCAAACTCTATACTCTATTCTCTCGATGAAACTAATGAGGATACTAAATTTTTCATACCTTTTCATCCCCAATGCAGTGGAATAGAAATATAAGTAATCCCTGCGCAAAAATTGAACCACAAATTAGAGAAATGAAGCTCAAATGACACCGTGCAATGGTTTACCCATAAGGGTAACTCAAAACATTTCTCAAGATAGAATCGGAATTACACTCCACCACGCCCCAGTTTCCCAAAACCTGTACAGGTTTTTCCAGTGCAAAAGTCACACTAGCTGGCAGTTTCGAAGAAGAAAAATGATACATTGCATGCAAAGCTAAGTAACGTCAAGAGTATTTAGTACACCGCAAGACAGTGACTGACATCATAATCAGTATCGACGTCATTGTCACCGTTGTCATCATCGTCGTGATCGTGATCGTGATCGTGATCGTCGTCGTCATTCTCGTCACCGTCATCACTATCGCCGTCATCATCGTCGTCGTCATCGTCATCGTCCTCGTCATCGTCATCGTCATCGTCATCGTCGTCATCATCATCATCGTCATCGACATCGTCATCACCGTCATTTTTATCAGCATCATTGTCATCATAATTATTATTGACATTGACCGAGAGTCCATTAATTTGCCCGCGAGTAAGATCAGGTTTGTTCCCATCATCGTAAGAAAAGTATCTATTTTAAGACCAAGTTTTCCAGGAAGACAAACAATAGACCAAATCGACTAACTCAATGTTGTACGCAATTCATATCTCCTGGGGTTAAGATTCTTTGTGTATTGTATTTGTATTATAATGCAGCATTCACATTAAAACGATATGGAAATACCTGAAACAAAACGTTTTATTCCCAAAGGGTTTGAATTGGGTACAACATTGAGCTAGCCAATAGACCAATGTTGATATATTAAAATTCAGTCCTAAACAAAAGACATCATCTGGAGGCTCTGTGGAATAAATATAAGGATTTGTATGAGTTTATTCCCCAGAGCCTCGAGATGATGCCTTTTGTTTTGGACTGAATTTTAATATATCGAAATTGGTCTATTTGGTCTAATGTTTATTTTCCAGCAAAACTTGGTTTAAAAATAGACACTTTTCTGACGCTGATGGGGACTAGGCTAATTTGGGTAAATCTTACTCTTGAATGATGGAATCTTGCATTGACTTTGTTATAGTCATCGTTAGCATAAACAAAAAACATACAAGGTGTAAAGTATCTTGTGTGGTTGGACAATCACGTCAACCTTAATTAGCAATTAGCAATACAGACTTTCCACTCCCTACCTGTAGAGTATTAAATATATTGAAAAGGTAAGCCATGAATATCGTGTCTTCATTGACAACAAAAACTCCCACAATCCAAGTTAAGCCAAGTAAACAAGACAGAAGGGCGCAGCCTTTGGACCAGTATCTGTTAGCAAAGGAAACAGATGGTTATCAGTGGCGTATATAGCTTTGTATTGTACAGGCGTATTCTCTACTTTCTCAAATCCCATAATACACCTTGTTTCCCTCTTTTCAGCCTGGAAGGGAAACAATGGAACGATTACATGTCGTTTTAGCCAAAGCTCAAACTTTATTCGTTATAACACAATTTTCAGGTGTGTAAGGCGCCTGGGAAGTTTGGTGACAAGGTTTTGACGTCCATGATGCCAAGAGCAATCTTTCCGGTTCCGTTACGTTTTTTAGAAACAGTTGATTGCTTGGGTCACCTTTTCGGATGACGCGACATGCTCGATCCATGCAGTTACCCTTGGAAACGAAAAAAGGTTGCCCCTAACAACATTGTACTTCCAATCAGGTGCCTTACTCAACTGAAAATCGATGTATGAACTCATTTTTTAAAAGGACGCATTTTCTTGAGTTTAGTCGAGCTTAAAGATTGAGCAAAGAACTGACTCACCTAATTTTCTTTATACTTGTGTCGCTTTTCTTTGTGCTGCCTCTACTTGACATCACCATAAATGTCTTGCCCAGACAAATAAAATTAAACTGAAAACGAATTTCAAATGTGAGAGTTATGGCAAATGATTCAATAAGAGTAACAAACTTTCGGAACTATTCTGGAGATGTTTCTCTATCTCTGTCTTTTGAGTCGCGAGAAGCTTACGACCTTTGCGTTTAAAAATATGGATTATTGACAAGCGTGAGGTCACGATGGCTGGATATCGGCCAAGTTCTTTTTTTGCGTGTTTATGGACCGAGATTAACCCGAAGAACCTTAACAGATCCAGCTTCCCACGTACTGAGAAACGATGCCTCCCGAAGTAAGTTAACCTTACCAAGCAAACCAAAAGGACAGGTCCAACAAACGCCCAGGTGAAATGTCTCTCAAGCGATAGCCAACAACTGCAACAAAGGAAGAGTCAAAAATAGCAACGTTTGTTGTTTATTTAATCCCAGTTAAGCGTGTGGGACGGCGCAGTTAACTTAACAGATGTCCAATTCGTCATGATTTGGTGCATCTAGACCCTACTTTCACAGAGCAGAATTACTGCCGGCAGTAATTACGCGATTGCAATTGCTACCCTTAGTGATTGGTTTAAAAATCTTGCGCCCGTTTATCAACCAATGAGAAGGAAAATCACATCCAATCGCGGCTTGTACGCTGATTTTCCCGCGCTTTGAGCAAGTTACATGGAATTGATACGAATTTGGATTGGTTCGTTGTTCTGTTTGCACCCGTTGTGATTGGTCGAAGTAATTATAATTTGGTATTTGTTTTTCGACACTCGATCGAAAACCGCTCTAACGGTGTAATGCGAGAAGGAGAAGGATAATGAAATACAATAGTTGCTTAACAACGGGCGAAGGGGCAACTAGGTGCCATTGAGAACCTAGATAAACGGAATCACTCCCCAGGAGTTATGAGGGAGCTTAAGCAACAACGACAGCGACGGCAACGAGAACGTCATCGCAAACTATAAATTCACGTTGTTGTAATCGCTTCGTGACTACTTCAACCTTTTTAATATGACAAGGGTGTGGTAGTTCCTCAAAAATGACACTGGTCGGAACGGCGCTTAATTTAGGGGAGAAAATGAAAATTTATCCTCAAGTGCTGGCGTTCTTCATAAAACCTCAAATTTGGCAATTTCACGTGTTTTTTTTTTGCTGACGACGGCAAAGAAATGGACACAAGTGAAAAATGCACGTGCAGGGCGTGCAAAGCTATTGTTTTTGCCTACTAAATATGCAAATTTGTGACGTTCTCGTTGCCATCGCCGTTGTTCTTGCTTAAGCTCCCTGTTGTAGCTCAATGGGTGGATCATCCGACTGGTGTTATGGAGGTTGTAGGTTCGAATCCTTCCTAGGAATCATGAGCCCAGCGGAGTGGCTCAGTTGGTAGACCATTGCACCAGCATCACCGAGAGGTCATGGGTTCGAATCCCGTTGAAGCGACTTGTATTCTTGGTTTTTCATATGACGTCACGGCCGCCATGTTGGAGTCCCCAAACAATGAAACGGCGGCCATGTTGGAGTCCCGACCCAATCCCCCGGGAATTGAACCCTATTATTATGCAAACGTTTTCTTAGTTTTCGTTTAAAAACATGGCTGTTGATCACGTGAGTGAAAACCAAGAATTGTTCAGGTTTCTATAACAGACAATAGTTAAGTGTAAGGATCACTTCTCCCTTTCGTCTGTAGCCCGCACTTGAAACACTTACGCATTCTGAATGTTACTTACAATTCTTTTGTACCATAACCTTCGTGAAACAACGCAGCCGACCCAGCTACTACTACAGCGGGAAGTCCTGTGGAGAAAAACCACCTGTATTACGATCTTAGTTACGTTTAAGTGTTTAAGGAATAGATTAAAATAAGCCGAGTTGACGACACAGTCACCACAAGAAGCCCTCAGATTATCTCAAAATACTCTCTCTCGCAAAAATGTAGAGTTTAAACTCTGATCTAAGCTAAACTTTCCCTTATCCTCTCTTCTCATTCGAGATCCTATATCGGCTGCATGAGCTGTTAACGTTTCTGTACTACTCTCATAGTAACATAATTACCACCTTAATACGTATGGTGTAATAGAAAAGAGGAAACGCAGATATCAGTAGCCCAGGTGGATTTTTTCTTCGCTTCCTCAACACACTTCCTGGAAGTAATTTGTTAAACTGATAACCACAAACTTTCTTTGTTACTTGCGATGTCCCTTTGTCGAACTTGAGAGAGGAATGGGCCCGTATGACGGGCCCGATGACGTCATAACCTGCTTTGCTTCGTTACAATGAAAGGCAGTTGTGACGTCATCTCGAGGTCAGACCCATGCCTCTTACTTGCTCGGTCGCGAGTCAAATGACTGTTTGCGTTGGCTTGATAAGAAAAAGCAAACTTTAAAATAACGACACGTGACCAAAAATCTCTAGAGTGACAAGTAACAATAGTCTTGTTTTGTCATTTGTGCCATTAAGTGGCATAAAAATGTTACCAAGGTGGCATGACGTACAATAGAAGTCACGGATAAGAATCTTCATACATGATTTGAGTGTAGATAAGAAGAGTATCAGGCAAACTCACCCCAACCACAAAGTAGAAACACAGCTTTGTCTCTGCTCGGTCGAGCTTTGCTGCGGAATATCTTGACCAGCATGAGATAAAGAATGACTCCCTCTAGAGCCATCCAAGAAAACGAGACCAGGAAAAGGTAATGAAGGGTGATGGCAATTGTTTTACAAATAATCTGCAAGAAGACAAGCAGATATGTTATAGTAGGTTCTTTGTAAGGCTAGTTTGTTAGTAAAACATAGAGTGCTTCAAAAACAAGTCCCACAAGATCGTGAGCCGCTACTATCAATAACTCGATGAAGGTGAAATGAAGAATCCGGTGGTTGATATTCGGCAGGAACGGCGACAGTTAACAAAGAGAATAAAAACTGCACTGGTATGCGTGAGATATTCGCGACCGAGAGAGTGCTCCATCATAAACGAACTTCAAAGGACCATCTTGGTGACACGATGATAATGAGGACGCTGGGATGACGACGAGAATAATGAAATGGATTATGATGATGATGACGATGATTGTGATGATGATGACGACAACGAAGATGATGATGATGATAGGGAACTTAAGGACGGTGCTTACTAATTCAAAGGTATTTTTGCCCCGGTTTATGATTATGCGGGAAACGTAGATCTTAACAAGTGTTATTGAAATTCAAAAAGAAAATTGGGGGTAACCACGCATTTTTCAAAGATAATTCATGAACAATATTTGTCAAAAGCTTTAAAATACAAAGCCGTGTATGGCGTTCTTTCTCACATTGAAGTTTAATTATCTCTGAAAAATGCATGGTTGCCCCAAATTTTCTTTTTGGATACCAATAATACTTACTAAGATCTACTTTCTCTGCATAATTTTAAACCACGCAAAAATATCCCTGTATTAGTAAGCATCACCGATATGAAATCCGAGTTTCTCGAGATGCGCAGAACGTATGCGCAATAACAATAGTAGGCATCCTCCTTAAGCAACGAGGACAGCGACGGCAACGAGAACCTCATCTCAAAATATAAATTCGCGTTATTGTAATCACTTCGTGACTATTTCAGCCTTTTTAATATGACAAGGGTGTGGTAGTTCCGTAACGTGACACTGATCGGAACGGCAGTTAATTTAGGGGAAAAAAATGAAAATTTATCCTCTCAAGTGCTGACGTCCTTTTTGACCATTTCACGTTGTTGTTTTGCTGACGACGGCAAAGAAAATGGACAAAAGTTAAAAACTCACTTGCTGAGCGCGCAAAGCTATTTTTCCCCACTGAATATTCAAATTTGTGACGGTCTAGTTGCCGTCGCTGTTATCGTTGCTTAAGTTCCCTAATAATGATGATGACAGCAACGAAGATGAAGATGATAGTGACGGTGGTAATGATGACGCTGATGATGATAAAGATGACGACGACGACGACGACGACGACGACGACGACGACAACGGAGATGAGGATTATGATAATAATGATCAAGATGACGATGGCGATGATGTCGACGATCGATGATAATGATAGTGATGATAATGATAACACCGATGGTGGTCCGATAACGATAACGATAACGATAAATATCCTCTCAACTATACCAAGACCCTGTATCTCCACTTAGTCCTTGAGTCAATCCTTTCCCGAGTAAATTTATTTTAAGAACAGGTTTTTCCTTCCGAAAGTATCATATTTCCCTTGACGCCGAGATAGCTCTGTTTTGATTGGCTTTTACAACAGTGGGCGTGCTGCATCACCCAAGGGAGGCGTTCTATTAATAAATCTACTCGGGAAAGGGTTGACGACTGCTTTTGGCCAAGTATGGGAGATAACGGTCCTTGCTCAGATCCTGACTATAGAGCGTTTTCACATGACGTCACGGCGGCCATGTTGGTGTTCCAAAACAAAGAAATGGCGGTCATGATGGTGTACTAAACTAATCCTCCGGGAATTGAACTCTATTTAAATGCAAATACTTTCTTTTGTTTCAGTAATCCAATATGGCTGCTGGTCACGTGAGTGAAAACGCTCAAAACCCAACCAGGAGCCCAAGACTAGGAGCGACCAACTCCCATACTAACCTTATGTCACGGTACTTTTATAGACCGATCTATTTTTAGATCGCCTTTTCCGCAAAAAACAAAGGCACTTCCGGTTCAGTGACGCTATGACGTTAAGTTAGTTTCTTGTGATTGGTCATCGGGCTCCTGTGGGAGTCTCATTCGCGGGAAATTCAAAATAAAAATAAATCGGTCTGTGAAAACGCCGTGACAGGAAAAGAGGGCTGTTGTTCGCTTCTGGTCATGGCTCCTGACCCAACCCAAATTATAAAAATCTTTACCTTGTGTCCTGTCTTACTAATACCTAACAGAAACAAAGTTTCCGCCAGAGCCAAGGAAAGAGCTAAATTGGCGTGAACGAAATAACGGTTCCGTGTGTTTCGAAACCTGAAGAACAATGAAAGAACAAATCACGTTTTTCAGAATTCCCACACTAGAAATTTGAGGTTCATATCCGGTGAGACCCAAAGTGCACACTATGGCGCCGTTGTAAGTCACCGAAACAAATCCTTTAAAAAACTATCTCTCTGCCTGGTGTATAAATATTGAGTGCCGTAATAGGACTAAGTGCTTAAAAACCGCGAATGGATTAGGGACAAATCCTTTAAAAAACTATCTCTCTGCCTGGTGTATAAATATTGAGTGCCGTAATAGGACTAAGTGCTTAGAAACCGCGAATGGATTAGGGACCTAAAGCACGCGTGTTTTTGAGACGCGGTCGGCAACCGGAAGTGGCCTGTTTTCCCTTTCAACTTGTCTTCACTCAACCACATTTATAGTGCTAAGTATTGCGCGTTGACTCCAATAAATCCCTTTAACTCCCAGATTTTACTCTGTCTAACGCCAGACAATTTTACTCGTCAGTGGGGACCCTCCGGGTTAAGGCCTTCGTCTGAAGGGTCATTGCGGCCCTGAAATCCTAGCTACAAAATGGCCGTCATCTTAATCAATATACTCATATAATAGAGAGATTTAGCATCGCGGTTCCGTAAAAGAAAACCTGCAAATGATAGGGTCAAGGCGTATTACTCTGATTTATCTCTATTTTGAGGAGTTTTTCGATATCTGCTGCGTTAATATATAATACATCAGCTGAAGTCACAAAGAAACCTGCACAACGGATTTTTCAGGCTGACGTGTGCTGTTAACCGCAAAAGCCACGCTATATCTCTACATTATTTTTTCTTTTATCACCGCATTAAAGAATACAGCATGGACAAACTGTAGGGTCTGGTTATTCGTTAGGCTTCCGAGGTTCAAATCCTCAAACGAGCCTCTTCAGGTTCAAATCCTTTTAATATCAAAGGACACTTCACGTGGTTCATAAGTCCGCGATGCATAGCGGGTAAAGTCTCGTTGTCATGCTGTCACGCTGTCACGCTTTACGTAACACCAACCTCTAATTGGGTTACGGGGTCCCCACTTTGTGTGGTATTCTCAACAAGATTCGAGTCTTACATATAATCGTCTCTATTCGAGGATAAAGGAAAACCTAATCAGTTACAGTTGCCACACCAAAGTTAAAGCCTTGTCCTTTGTTATCCAAACATCCTGAATCTTTCGTTCGACAGGAATTCACCAAAAAGACTCAGGAGTAATCACGGACACGGACAACTGCCAGTTGCTGAATTATTTGTTCCAAGAACAGAAACAACTCTCCGATGTAAAAGACTTGTTCAAGATTAACAATAAAACAATTGTTGACTTGCCTTAGAAAGACGAAGGTGCAGAATGACAAGCACAGAGCCACGATGGAAATGCTGATGCCAATGTAGGAGATCAGACCTAAGGCGTATGAATGCCGCTCCTGTCAAAAAAATATATATATTGGCACATGATAAGCGACGAAACTTAGAGAAAACCCGAGTGTTCCAAGAATCAATGCTATGACCTGGTTACTAGTCCAAACGCTCTGCCACTGAGCCGTCAGTTCTACTGACCAGTCATATCAAACGCAAAGCATTGATTGGTTATTGATTTACTTCGAATACAAACGCTTTAGAGGTAACAATTTCGAACAAATTTGAGAGTAAACATCATGTTCCGCGGTTTAAACTTATGCTTTGTTGGCTATGAGGTACTCAGTTTGTCCCAATTTTCTCCACGAAGAGCGCTTCTCGAACGCGTGAGGCAGTTTTTTTACAGGAATGCTCGTGTATTTCCCTCGTTACCCTGTTCACTAGCAAATTAAAGAACGACTCCACAGCTAGCCCGTTTTTTACCGACGAGGAACTCCTTTAGGCTTATGTGGCTTCCGACAGCCTTAGGTAGCCTCAACCCCGTTCCCGGGGTCTCTTTTCTCTGCCTCCTTTGCCGTACAAAGAGACCCTGTAAACGAGGTTGACTTAGCCTTACAACCCGTCCTCTACCTCTGAAATGACGATTATCGACAATTCCTAATTTTCTCTAAATTGACTATAATCGTCAATTTAGGACGCTGAGCGCTTGATAGGGATTGTGGGAAATGAATATCTATTTTTAAAATCCGAAGCCCAATGCGTGACTCAAACCTGGGAATTTTCGATTAATAACCTTCCACCTAACCACTAGACCCTCCACTTCCCCCCCCCCCAACTCCGGGAGGGGGATTGCCAAATAGAAATGACGGGGATGCTCGACGGAAATTTTGTGGGCGTGGCATGAAATTTTTTTCACCTCTAAGAGGTACCAAATTATGGGTTTTAATTAAACAAAATTACAAAATTAGTTAATTGTCGAATGTCTCCTGTCATAATTCTTCGCTCCGATACTCTAAAAGGTACCGCTAAAGCTCCTGCTGTGGACCTTTTGAGGCTGACCACCCTAAAAGGTACCAAAACCGCATTTTTAATCCCCGTCCTTTTTATAAGGGAATTCCTCCCCCCGGGCACTAGACTACCACATCGCTAACTGCTTAGACCATTTTTTTTTTATATGTCAATATTTTTTTCTTCCGAATGCCGCAGTAAACGTATATTATCACGCGTTAAGTTTAAGCAGGAGAAAATGTCGGTTACCAAACCTCAAGAAAATCAAGCACTAGACTTAAATTGGGAATTGTCTATAATCGTCATTTCAGAGGTAGAGGACATGTTGAACCCTACTAGATTCACTTACCACTATGGTTTTGTCACGGATGTCCTTAACACGCATGAGCACTGCAAAACTGGTCAAGTGATAACACTGACACGTGGTATGAGTCTTATTCCTATTAGTCATGTGACATCCTTCTCCCGACCAGAAACCACGTGACCTGTGGAAGTGAGAGCTGTGAATTTTCATCATATTTTTTTGACAGAGCCTTAATGAAATTTTACTAGGGACCGAATCGTCAAATTGATGGACAGAACCCTGAGTCGATAAGAGGAATCTAAGAAATTTGCCGGGCTCCGCACTATCTGTGGGTGGACAATGAAATGAGAATGAATGAGATTTCTAAACAAACCTTCCCACAGGTTCCATGAATTTTCGCTAAATAATGCCTCACAGGTAAGTCAAATAAAGTTTTCATCTCAGCGGAATGAACGCTCTTGAACTTCTCTTATTAAACCGGAACGGAGTCATTAAACAAAGTTATTACCATACGGCACAACAAACATCATTGAATAGTACTCACACCTTGAGTTTACATTCACTTAACGAATAAGTGCTTTAAACAGATTACATCGGTTATTTCGAAATGTACGGTAAGGAAACTCTACGAGCTAAATTCCAGTTACTGGCGACCAAAGAAAGAAAGAGTAATTATGTTGAGATACTGATCAACCGAGTTATTAATTAATTAGATTCTCTCCGCAGTTCAAATATATATGGCTTTCATATATTGACTTTCGTCGTATCTGTATCCTCGACGGGTTCAATATGAACTCACATAATGACCAGCTCCCTTATGGCGAGTAATACCTCAACTGGCAGAGCACTACTCCGTTATCACAGAGGTCTGGGTTCGAATCTCGCTCAAGACTGAATTTTTTAGGCTTCCTTTCGTTACTGCTCAAGTAACGTTAATTAATAACTGCGATGATAAGCCTCTTAACTTGATTCTCTCCGCAGTTCAAGCAAATATGGCTTCCTTATATTAACTTTCGTCATACCCGTTCTTGTTCCAAAAAACACAGCTGGCCTGGTCTTCGTCGTTTTCCTGGAAGTAAAATTGTAGCTATTAAACGTTTCTCCACTTCCACTGACTCATTTGAAAGTACGTTGCACACTTTTCAGTGGAATTAAAGAACCTGTGACGACAAGCCACAAATTAAGCTCCCTAAGAAAAGGTGAAAACTATCTATACATACCTGGCTGTTTCTAAGGACAAGAGTGACGGGTTCCTCAAAGGAATTGATGTTCATTGGGTACAGCGAGACTGAGACCACATCTGATTCGATTCGTCCCACGTCATTCCCATTTTTAGGCTTCGTTGCCAACCTAATATTAACCAACGAGAGGTTAGTTGAGCCAAAGACGAAACTTGTTCATATCGAGTGACCGTGCCAAAGGCTTGTCAGCTTTACAACTACAAAATGAGTAGGAGATGCGTTTTGGCAGTCTGCTGTCTAAGTTGATGAAAAAGAGACAACGCTACAAGGTTATGTAGCGGAGACGTAAAGAACTTTCCCTTATTAAAAATAGCGATGGTTCTCGTGGCCAACTTTGAATCTACACCCCTAAAACGGACCACCTAATCGGACCTCTTGGAAAATTACACGATGACACATATTATAGCGAGTATACAGTTGCCACTATCGCCTGAAGAAGCTAAGACCAGCAGCAAGCGGTCGAAACGTCACGATCTACAACCTGAGTGAAGGGTGTGGCTCCGGCTTTTTGGCCAACCATTTTTTAAGATAGCAGCTAAGTTAGGATTCGTTTTCACTAGAGACGCGACAAAAAGAAGGGAGTGAAAGTGACTAATGCGCAAGCTCGGTAACACCTTGGTCATAAGTACCTTCATTAGAATAAAAAAACACTGATTGACAATAAGTTAATGTGACTACGAAAATTGGTTCTCCGTGCGTCGCAAGTCCAAATAAGTCTCTTGAGCTCCGATCATTTGAACCAAAATAGACGTTTTCCTAGAGTAATATCTTCTAAGAATTCAACTTTAAGCATTGGTGTAGATAATTAGTTCTTCGTCCCTGAATCAAACTTTTACAGCTTAGGATGTTGAGGATACAGAATTCAAAGTTGACGGGACACTTAATGACTTTCATCAGAGGTTTTCTATTGAGGTGCATCGGGACATAGACCGTATTAATAAATAGCGGCCGCGCGAAATGGCCTGGTTTCGAATGCATAAAAGCGAGGCTTGGTAGGCCTTTGATGGCAACAAAAATGGCGCACTCCAATAGGGGAGCACCCCTAGCGAATACGTGGAGCTTAGCGGTACACTGGATTTGTGAAGAAACTTACTCTTCAATGTCGTCTGGCTGCATCAAGGCTCGGAGATTACGGTACGACACGAACGTAATAAATTGAGTTTCACCTGGTACCAAAACAAAGAAAAAAATAAATAAATAATGAAATAAAATAAACAAGGCTTAAGTGGAAGAGTTTGTCGTAATGATTACTGACTGCCAACTGAATTTCATTGAAACTGGACGTTTTTGTTCGGTCAAAAGTCTCTGTTTTGAATTCCGAAAATTTAACTTGTCGAGCAAAGGAGCAATTGCACGCCACAAAAGGAAATTAGTTTCGCCAAATATACATCATCAAAACAAATCAGGCAGAAACTGAGTTTGACAAGGAATGGCCCAACGAAACGGGCTTCCAGGAACTAGCGACGTATATCCAAAATTCCGACAAAAAATTCCATTCAATTCCTCAGCCTTCTTTGTACCATTTCTGGAATTGACGATGAAGAAGCGAATGACCCTGCATTCCTGGCTACTATGCCAATACTCAGGGTAAACTTCGAGTTTCAGTTGTCGAAAGGAATTTCGCGATTGCTTTTGGTATCATGTTGCTATGCTTAACAATTGGCTAAAAAAGACTCCCCACGTTCTTGTCCAAGTAGAAGAAGAAGAAGTAAAACCGCACGTGACTTGCTCACGTGACTTTCCCGCGCACAGCGCCGATTTCATAGGCTCATTTTGATTGCCTGCTTAAGCAGTGAGCGGCCAAGTAAATGGTTGGTTGAACGGAATTAAACCATCCTATATAAGGGTGCGCTTCAGTAATTGGAAAACTTGGAGTACTTTCCATTCAACGGAATTTTCGAAGATTTACGATGGAAATTCCGAAAAAGATCTTGCACCACTGAACTTCCAGCCGACATTTTCAAGAATTTCGTTGAATGGAAAGGAGATTTCGTCGCGAGTTTCAGCGATTAAAATTCGGAAAATCTTCGGCAAAACCTGTGTTTGGCTTTTGTGTTCGATTGCAGTTTCAAACGATCCATATTTTAAAATCGAACGCACCCTCAGTCGGGGGAAAAGCAGTAAGAAAGACGATTATTGATAGCGATAATGCCGATCATGATAACCAGGGTATGAAAATTCTTTAGGGTATAAAATAAAAACCCTTACTTTGGCTATCGTTCATTTGTTGTAACTTGACCACAGAACCAGGTAACAACACGCTACTGGACAAAACACCTTCTGAGCTTTCACTTCTCGGGGGCAACCGCTGGTCAAGTGGCTTAGACTCTTTCGTGGACATTGCACTCAAAACTAAAACACAACAAAACGAAACACAATCAGCAAGAATTTCCAAGATTCTTTGGGAGAATACAAACTAAAATATGTATAACGTACGACCGAGGTGTATGGGAGAATCTTGACCGATGTCGTGAGTACAGACCGAAGGCAGTGAGGTCTGTACACACGACCGAGGTCAAGATTCTCCCATACAGACTGACTAAGCTCGGTTAACCCTTAACTGGCATTTTGCTTGCGAACGGCGATGAGTGGCGATGAGCTGAACTTAATTCTGTCAAAGTTTGCTCGTCATCCTCTCTTTTGTCATCATGCTGTTTGGCACTTCCATAAATAAATATTGGTAGAAGAAAATACTCAATATTTTTGCATTTTAGTTTGCATCTTTTCACCGCAAAACATTACCGGTCTAGATGCCGGTCTAGATGGGAAAATCTAGACCGCGGTCAATATCGATTTTAGCCAATCAAATTCGTGAATTCTGTAGTTCCCAGTCCTCGTGAAACAGAGCCATATAATAAGACTGGATAAAAGAGTGAAAGCAATCGTGCTGCACGTGCAGCACGCATTTTAGCACAAATTCGTGCGGTCCTCTGCACAACAACGACGTGAAATCACCAAATTTGAGGTTATGAGGACAACGCGAGCGCACAAATGTCAATGTATAATTCACTATTTTTACTCTAAAACTGCTCGTACCAATTTATTTTTAGGATACTCCGCCCACATTGTACTACGCGAACGAGATGGCCTAACCGCGAGAAACTTACGATAGTGCAAAGTTATATTTTCGTCGACGTCGCCGTCGTAGGTCGTAAAGTCCCTATTAACTCGGAGATACTCGGAAAAATTCCGAGAGGTCTTTAATACAAGAGTCGAACAAATAACCTTCCGATTTTGTCCCACTTCCTCAGTGGTAACTTTGAGATTGGGCTGGATTACGGGACCAGAAGGTTGCTGAATTGCACTATGGGGCTGATTTGGGGAAGGCTTTGCATGGTAACGAAGTACTACTTCGTTGCCATGCAAAGCGGGTTTCCTTTAAGCTGAATTCGACTTGATTTTAGGGAGCTTTCATCTTGGCTAAACTTTTCACTTCCTTTGTCTCTGTTCACGCTTGATAAACCACTTTGAATTGGTCGATCGACATAAGGAGCCACTATTGTTCACTTTATCGCACCTTACATTTCTGATCACACTCGAAATCGTTTGACTGACAGTAGGCAAATTCGGCAACGGGACCAAGGTATTCCCACAGTTAAATATTTTAGCCAATCCCAAATGACCTATTCTGGAAATGCAAATATATATGCCGCCTTTCACCAAATTTCGCACCGCAAGTACATGTCGGAGAAAGCAATAGCATTCTGCGCGATGAGAACTTAGTGTTCGATCGCTACATTAGTTTGAGATGGGGAAATATTATAATTGTTGTATGCCAGGATGAAGAAACTTATTAAATATTACCGAAATATGATCTCAGTTTTCACACCATGCAAAAAGATCTTAAAGTCCCTGTGACGCTTTTTTTTTTTAATTTGTCATTTAATTATCTATAGTGTCTGGAGTGTAGTACTTCACTCATAGTGTATCCACGCATTTTAGCAGGCCTTTGATATTTGGCCAAGCCAATTGGGTCCTGGTAACTAATGACGTCAAAGAAGTCAAGAATGTAATTCCATTCTGAATAGTCAGAACATTCACAGCATCCGAAGGGTAAATATCGTCCGACATTTCTTTTAAGACTTAACAAAAAACTCCAGATTTTCAATAAGACTTTTACTCTCACACTTTTGCACATTTCTTTCTGAAGAGATTAGAACAAGTTTCTTCTTTGACGTCATGAGTTACCACGGCCCAACTGGCTCGGCCAAAATTTTTTGCGTGTAAATCAAAGGCCCGCTAAAACGCGTGGAAACACTATAAGGGTAACATTTTTGAAGTACTACAGTAACACTCCAGACACAATGGATATTTAAACGAACAGTTAAAAAATTTGGAGAAAAAATTAGCGTCATAGTATGGTCGTCCAAATGTTTCAATATTCGCTAAATTCTATTCGCTGTCGCTAAGACTCATTCGCTATCGCTAAATTTGCATTCGCTGTCGCTAAATGTCATTCGCTGTCGCTAAATTTCATTCGCTGTCGCTAAAAATTAACCGCTTCACTGCGTGCAGACAATGACAAAACACTTACGAACAGCCAGAAGGCCTGGAAACGAATTGCGTGAGGGTCGGCCTTGGAGGTTTCTAACAATATTTTGCAACAGGGAAGTTGATGTAGTAATGACGAATACTGTTAAATGTCAGCGAATATTATGTTTTCATTTTAGCAAATGCAAATTAAGTTAATTCAGTACTAGCGAAGGAACATTTGCAACAGCGAATGAGTTTTTGCGACAGCAAATGCGGTTTTGCGACAGCGAATAGAATTTAGCGAATATTGAAGCATTTGGACGACCATATCATAGGGTCTTTAAAAGAAAATGGATGTACACATTTCTGCTTCCAAAACAAAAATTGAAGAAGGATTTCCCGATTCAGTTGTTTGTCAGTGTAACCCACTTACCAACGTTCGGTGCTTCGGACAAAAGAGCTGCTCGTGAGATTGATACATTGGCTACATTCAAAGAAAACGCGTCCATTCCATTTAAAAGCTTGCTTGCTTCAGAAGATATAGAACCCTAAAAGAAATTGTATTTAATAAACATTTTGAAGAATACTTAATATATATTACCACGTCCCTTATGACTCTCAGTAGGCTACTGGGATCAGTGACATTTACAACCAACCTTCACATTTTAAACATACAGCAGCATCCCACGTAAACGCCACCAGGCGTCTTGTTTTCGAATCTAACGTTAGCACACAACGTGCGACATTGCTATGATCACGAAAAACTTTTTAAAAAAGAAAATACCTTGGGCATAAACGTCCAGGACTCGAGTGTGTTATTGTGGAGAATGTTGCTGGAGGATTTTACCAAGGCCTGCAAAAAGAAAAGATGATTAACTAACCGTTAAGAAAGGCATAACCTTGTTTGCATAATGCAACTGAAAATATATTACTTGCATAATGCAAATGAAAATGCATTATTTGCGTAATGCAAACGGCATTTCATTACTTGCATAATGCAAATAGGATAAGACGTGAGCCGTCTGAGTTTTGAATTTATTTCCAACATTAAGACATGAAGTGTTTTATTAGACTAGGGTGAATGCAGCTGTTTAACTTTAAGTGAGGAGCGAAGTTTAAAGGGCATTTAATGCCGTTGGTTCTTTGTCTTGTTTGATACAAGTGATGTTAAAGTTGGGAAGAAGAGCAAGTGGACACTTCGTCAAAATCGACGTGAAAGACCAATTTAAACAACCCACCTGGGCAATGCTCCGCACTTTTTCATCTCTCGCGGCTGGTGGATAATTTTGCATATCATCAAAGCCTTTTTGAGAGATTTTTTCTATGACATCAACAGCAAGTCTGAGGTCACCAGTGTGCAATGGGCTTTGCGCATGCGCGACGACAGCGGTGACATCCGCAAGTTGCCTGGCAATGTCTATGACGTCGACACTCGGATCTTGCAGCTGCAATCAAGGACAAGTAAATTACATAAGCGACATAATGAAAGGAAAGGAAACGAAATTTATTTAAGTGTCTGATCGTTCTCGCGCTGGAGCACTAATTGGGGACACTGTAAACTGAAATCAGCAATTAACCCATATCAAGTCAAACGTTGCTTTTTGAGGAGAGGGGAAATCCGGAGTACTCCGGCGGAGAAAAACCTCTCTGTGCAGAGAAGAGAACCAACAAACTCAACCCACATATGACGCCGAGTCTGGGAATCGAACCCGGCCACATTGGTGGGAGGCGAGTGCTCTCACTACTGTGCGATCCCTAAGGCATATAAGAAAAGCAATTCATATACACTGTGGCACTGGACTCTAATAATCTTTTAGGCCTAGGACGAGTGGTACGTTACCGAAAAGATTGTGTGTGCATAACAGTGCTTCTGCATGGTTCATTTCTACGGACATAACACGCCCATAATGCTAACTCCAAACCTATTTAATTTCCTATCAGCAAGTTTCAGTTTAAAGACGTCGATCGGCCTTTCTGTCTGCCTGTCAACCAGGCAACAACTCAGTCAGTCGTTTGGTCGGTCAAGTAACCTTTGAGTCGATAAGCTAGCCAGCCAGTAAGTCTGTCAGCCATCCAGTCCGTTGTCCAGCCAGCAAAATCAGTCGGCCTGCTAGCAAGTTACAAAAATTTGGTTTATCAACGGAGTTGATAATGTAAATTGACCACCGTACAGAGATTCTAAAAGCTGACGTTTCGAGCGTTAGCCCTTCGTCAGAGCGAATCGAGGGATTATGGGTTACGTGTAGTTTTTATAGTAGAGTAGGAGCTACGCTATTGGTGGTAACATGGCAACGTGAAAAGTAGGAATATATTAGTTAAATGAAAAGCGTTCGTTAATACCGTGAGGATTAAGGGTGCCGATTTGAAAGATGAATTTTTGTTCCAGATTAAAATGGCGAGCGACTGGCTTAGATGCATCCTTGTCATTCTTCTCAACATCGCGAAGGTGTTCGCGGAATCGGTCACCTAGTCGTCTACCTGTCTCACCAATGTATAATTTATTGCATAACGTACAGGTTATGCAATAAATGACATTTGCGGAGGTACATGTGAAACGATCGGTGATCTTAACAGATCGCTTAGGTCCCGAAATCTTGCTAGTGTTAACAATGAAAAGACAAGTTTTGCATCGTAAGCGCGCGCATTTGAAAGTGCCGGGTTGCTCGTTGGTTTTGAGCGCGCTTCTAACTAAAAAGTTGCCTACGTTTTTGTCGCGTTTGAATGAAATAAGTGGAGGTTGCGAAAAGATTCTACCAGTCTCGGGATCATTTTGGAGTAATTTAAAATTACTAAGAATGATGCTTTTGACTGCGTGATTATGAGGATGGAAAGTGAGGGTGAATGGAATTCTGTCATTCTTATCTTTCTGTGACGTTTGTAGTGACGACTGTCGATCAAATTGTTGGGCGCGATGATGGCCCGCTTTGACCACAGAGACAGGATAGCCACGTTTTTCGAAGAACTGGCACATCTCCTCTGATTTGCTGGAAAAATCGGAGTCATCACTACATAGACGTCGAAGTCTAAGAAATTGAGAATAAGGAATGGAGTTCTTGACATGTGATGGATGTGACGATGAATACAACAAATAACTGTGTGAATCAGTAGGTTTGTAGTGCACACTAGTACATAGCACGTTGCCTCTAGCAAGTTAGCCAATCATCTAGTTAACCAATCAGCAAGTCAGCCAGCCAGTCAGTCAATCAGTCTGTTGTTCAGTCATGCAGCCAGTCGGTCTGCTATTCAGTCATTGCCACGGCAAAGCAGGCATTCGAACCGCTATTTAACCAGCCAGTCTCTTAAGACGAGACAAAACTGTTTTGTTCCAGAACGCAGTCAATCCGTCAAACAAACCTGTTGCGCGATATTTGCCATTTCATCTGAGATGCATTCACTAAGATCAGGAACTCCCCACTGTGCAACACCACTGGGGATATGCAAGCATGTTCTCTTGGCAATACCTGGCGAAATTGACAGATCAAACAACTGAAATTATTTATCATACACCTAGAACAGACGAGGCGTCGTAATCCAGTGTGGTTAAGGGGCAGGATTCCTTCAATGTTCACAATCCTGTGGGACGTAAAAGAACACGCACACTTGTCGTAAAGAGTAGGGCATGTAGTTCCCGGTGTTGTGGTCTGTCTTCTGTGGTGTATCATGGTTGGGAGGGTTAATGCTCGGAGAGGGCCGTAAATTAGAAAACTGTAACAGGTTATTACGTCTCCCTCTTTAAATAAAGATATTGAATTGAATTGAATTGGATTACTCCGTGCTAAGATTACAAGAGTAAAGATTTGATCTGAACACTGCGTTGCTGTTGACTTTCATGATGAATGTTTGAACAATTTTACAAAGATTTTTGTCATTGTTTCTTCCCCAAAGGAATCTAACAAACAATTTCACTGAGTACCTCTGGATTTAGCAGGGCATGGCGCCAATGCTGTTTGTCCTTGTGGAGTCTTCATCCAAGTCACATTTACGTAAGCGTCCCTGTTGCAATATGAGAAGTCTACTGCGTCGTCTGGTTCTTCTGTAAGAGGCAAGAGAGCAATGGCAAATAGAGAATGTCGAATAAGGCTTAGCTCAACAACAACATCAACTTTATTTAGCTAAATATAATAGTTAGTGGATGGCTTACCCCGCAAATAGCTAGAGAAAGCTAATCGAGGCGGGGAAAGCGAAATACAAGAACACACCTATTAAAAGACAGTACGTTTACACAACAACACTTAGTTCAACAAATTAACCGTACAGATTACAAGAGGACTGATTATTGACGAATATCTATTAACTAATAATTAAAGGCCAGCAAGTTTTCTCGCACCTATATTATGGTAACTAATTAGAAACACAGTTTACAAGAAAATTGGCTATTTACAAAATCTGTAAACTAATGAAGGTTAACATAGGGTTGTAAGATTAGAGACCAAAAAGAAAATTGCCTTGAACTTGGCATCAAGGTCTAATTTGAATAAAAACAAAATAATATCTAACTGGTGGTCATTTTGGAAAAAGGTTTATGTTCTTAGACTTCATTGTCGATTTAAACTTCCGGTAGATGAGTTACACTTTGTCACACATTCCCCTTCTGAAGTGTCTATCACAGACATTGTTATGAGAATTACGACTTTGTCAGGAACGTCTACCGTTAGCAGCACAGGAACGCGTGACCACGCCTAAAATGGTCTGCCTAAAACGTTCTCTCCAATATTTGCTGGCTCGGCGGGGATTTGTGAGAAGACTTCTGAAAGAGACGTAGGTTCTATCGAGAGTAGAGGCAGACACTACCTCGCTAACCTCCACTATTTACTGTCCCAGCGGGAGGACGAAACTGAAAAAAATCAATTTGAGGCTGGCAGAAGCCTACATCGAGCCGGATAACCGCAGGCTCTGTAGGGACCTAACAAACTCCATCCCACTAACCTTTGCAGGTTGTGCCATCACCAATCCAGCCCGACATACAGCGACAGAAAAAGCTCCCTCTTGTATTTACACACTCAGCATTCTCCGAGCAAGCGTAAGAAGAATCCTTGCATTCATCTTGGTCTGAAAAATCAACAAGTCAACTGTTGTAGAGTGCTCAGTCTGTTTTTTACAAATTTACGTATAGCCTGAAGCAACAGAAAGTTACATTTCCTTGGTCACCGAGTGACAACAGCACGTGAAAAGCGCGGAAAAGGCATGCGACCAAGTCGTCGTTGTTTTTTCTTCGACTTTTGACTGGCAGAGAATGTGGCGCGAAATGTCAGAGGAATGAGATCACCTTTGAAAAAACTTAAATTAAGGAGCACATAGCGGAATAAATGGAATTAATTACAGTGCGAAAGCAGGAACCCATGACCCGGAGCCGCCAACTCCCATGCTGGGCCTATGTCACGGCGTTTTTACAGACCGATTTAATTTATTTATAGACTACATTTTCCGAAAAAAAAAAACAACAACAACAACAACAACAAAGGCAGTTCCGGTTCGGTGACCCTATGACGTCAGGTTAGTTTCTTGTAATTGGTCATCGGCCTCCTGTGGGAGTCATTCGCGGGAAATTCAATCTAAAAATAAATCGCTCTGTGAAAACGCCGTGACAACAACACAATGGAGATGTAGGCTCCGGGTCATGGGTTCCTGGCGAAAGTACATAAACTGATGAAGCTTGTCTCTAGGATCTCTTTTCTTTCCGGAAAGAGACCATGGTATCGTTTGGTCAGGTGTATTCGCTACATCTAGGGCACGGTCCTTTTTCTTAAGTGGAGTGGAATCGCACTTAGCTGCACCTCCCATCCATTTTTTGTTTGCCATATACTCTATGTTGGGACACACGTGACCAGACCATAACATGGTCTCTCTCTCTCTCTTTCCGCAGCAAGGAAAAGTTGAAGAAAAAAGGCCCTGAAAGAAATTGAGACTAACCTGGTGTAGTCAACTGTGTCTTGGATGAAACTGGCAGCAATTTTCTACCAAAGGCTTCAACGCTAACTGTGATTGTATATGTTGTCAACTGATCAAGGCCATAAACAGTCACTGAGGTGTTTGACGTCACAAATTCAATAACGTCATTCACTGCTTTGCAGTGTACTTTGTAAACCACATGACGTCTTTGCATCAAAGCATTCCAAGAGATTCTAGCAGAGTTCGAGTCCAAGAGATCGATTGAGATTCTCAATGACGCTGTCTTGTTTCCAGAATCACCTGTTGGCAAAACGATTGTCCGTCACGAACTAGAAGAACGTAGATTAACGGTCAAACTTCGATCAAGACTTCACTTTCCTTTCCTTTTCTTAACAACCATCTGGCACAATAGTATAGCATCTCTAGTAACCTGATATTGTTTGGTACTGTAAGCAGCTTCTATTGTTTTTTAAGTCTAAGTCATCGTTTATTGTGTGGTCTTTTGTTTTTAGGGTAGAAAGCCAACCACATGTTGTACGTTACCAAGAGCTGCTACATCACCCATATGGCAAAGATTTGAGCATTAATATCGATCTTTAGAAAGGGACTTCTTTGAGCACAGGCTTTGGAATTTACTATTCGCCATTCTTTTACTCGCGTTCAAACTGACTTATCATCCCCAGACAACTGGATAGAGGGGAAAATAACCTCAAACACTCACTCGATTAAGCATGCAGCATATGTGAACGCCGTCAGTTCATTAACTATGACCGACACGAGTTTAATTAATAGTTTGATTGCTCGAAACACAAGAGGTGCAAGCTAAATCAGTCGTGTATACCCACAATGCATTCTCAGGCGATTGAGTCTTTCGATGTCAATTTTTTCTAGAGCCAGCTGTCTCAAAAGTGAATGGCGCAAAATAGCATCAATATTCCATTTAATTGAACAACCATCCTTTTTAGTTGTTTAAATCTATATCTGTAATTTTAGGAAAAGGGTCTAGTCTAAATCTCAACAGGAAATTTTATTCCTCAATAACGTAAGCATAACGTATTTCAATCAATCCTTCAAGGAATTGGCACTGAATATTAAGAAGACATCGAACAAAATACTCTATGTGCGTTTTGGGTTTAAAAATTCTAAATATCTACAAAGTCTAGAATGCATTCCCTAATCACTATCTAAAAAGTACATCCCTTCATGTTCTTTTGACTAAGAAACTAAGTTTGTGAACAGCAAGACGCATTCTAGAGACCAACTCGTACGCTCATGAGACAACACGCAACCAATGACGTCAGCAAAGCTTCCCCATTGGCGCTAACTTACTTGCGTCGCTAGGTGTGACACTAGTTCCTGGTATCATCGCTTGTTCTGTGGGACGGGTCGCCAAATTTGCCGCCTCATGCGTAAATTTCTTTCTCAAAATCACGCTGACGTACAAATGATAAGGAGTTGATAGTTCGCCTTTTATCACACCGGATGTCCTCGTGCCTTCGTAAAGTAAATGAACGCGAACCTTGCCATTGTAGTTCGTCTCTAAAAACAAACGGTATATTGGATCTGCATCTGGCAGATTCAAAGCATTCCATTTAATACTGAGTCCTTTAAGGCTTCCATTGCTTGGTTTCGTGAACACTGGGAGCGAAAGTAGAGCTGCAATGCAAAATTCAAGTAAGATGACGGTAGGCCTCGGATACAATATTAGAGAATAGGGAGTTTAAGAAACCACGACGGCTACGGCGACGAAAACTTCACTTCAAAATATAAGTTTGAGCTTTTCTAAGTATTTCATGATTATTCTATCTTGTTTATATTATTCAATATGAGTGAAGTGTCCTAAAACTGGATTGGTACGAACGGATTTGAAGTAAAGAGTGAGACTGAAAGATTCACGGTAGTTTGTCCACGTTGTCGTCAAAACCTTAAATTTGGTCATTTCACGTAGTAGTTTTGACGAGTGCGGGAGATTATTGTTCAAAAAAGCGTGCCGCACGTGCAGCACGATCATTTTGGTTCTTTTAACCAATAATATTACTGCTTTTTGGCGTTGTCGTTGCCGTAGCCGTCGTCGTTTCTTAAATTCCCTAATTTAAGCGAAGACGACGGCTACGGCAATGAAAACGTCACTTCAAAATATAACTTAGTGTTATCGAAAGTACTTTGCAATTATTCTGTCTTGTTCAGGTTGTAAAATACGGGCGAAATATCCTTTAACTGCTGGGGTACAAGCGGTTTTAAAGTAAAAATAGAAAATGAATGGTTCGTTGTTATATGCTCACGTTGTCGTCAAAACTAAAATTTGGTAATATCACGTTGTTGTTTTGTGGAGTACGGCAGGAGAAATGCACGGAAATTCGTGTTGCACGTGCAGCACGAGTATTTTTCCTTTTTTAACCAATCATATTCTTGCTTTTTGACGTTGTCGTTGCCGTAGCCGTCGTCTTTGCTTAAATTCCCTATTAGAGAGTAACGACAACGGCTACGGCAAAGACAACGCCAGAAAACACTGATGTTATTGGTTAAACTGAGAAGGAAAATGATCGTGCTGCACGTGCGGCACGCATTTTTGCACATTTCTTTTCCGTACTCGTCAAAGCAACAACTTGAAATGACCAAACTGAAGGTGTTGACGACAAACGTGGACACACATCAGTAAATCTTCATTCTCTCTTTTTACTTCAAAACCGTCCGTATCAATTTAGTTACAGGATACCTTGCCCATATTGTACAACGTGAAATACTTAAGATAGCTCAAAGTTATATTTCGAAGTGACGTTTTCGTCACCGTATCCGGATACAGACCCATTTCAGTGATTCCCAGTCTGGAGGACAAAACAATGGTTGTTCTGTCCCCTAAGAGAATCAGACCTTTGAAATGCAAAACAATCCTATTGTCTTGTCCTCCAGATTAGGAATTAACTGTAAGGGGTCTATTTTTGAATCCGCAACCTTTTCTTTCCGGATTCAACAATATTTCCATCCACGCGTAGCGTATTCAAATCAAATTTGGCCGTCCACACGTATCCGAAACGAATCCGGATTCACTCTAGTACTCAGGACTCCTCAAGGAAACAGAGGTAACAGAGCATGCGCAATGAAGCCCTCGGTAGTCATCTTCAATCTCGACCCCAGAGCTTTTCTCTTGACTGAGGGAGAGAAGAGCTCTGGGGAACCCTGAAGCAAAGTGTTTTCTCATTGGTTTTCGTGAAGAACAATCAAATTAGCCGGCGCGAGGAGTGAGCAGGCACCGTAAGATTCAAATAGCCAATTTTTGGCTATGAGAACCCTACGGCGCATGCTCTCCTACATAGAGTTTCCCAGAGCCTTGGGTCGATCCGAGGCTCTGGTGACGAGAATGAAGTCATCTTGAAAATTGATTTCACGGTAAGGAACTGGGCTCGATCTAGTTACGTCATCCGGATATCGGATTCAAAAAGATCCACTATGGAGAGCGTATTCAAAAAGTTCCGGATTCGTCAGCGAATTCGCCGGATACGTGTGGACGGAAGGCGTATCCGGAAAGAAAAAATTTACGCGTGCGTGTGAACGGGGCCTTAAACTCCATATTATGAACTTACATAGTACAAAACTGGTGTGAAATAAAATTCGACGACAATGTTAGTAAGTCTTTGTTTTATCTTGAAATGGGTTTATCAGCTGGGTTGATATGGTAAATTGTCCACCGTAGAGAAATTTGAAAGCTGAAGTTTCGAGCGTGAGCCCTTCGTCAGAGCCAGCTTTCAAATTCCTCTACGGTGGTTAATTTCACTGAGTTGATATGGCAAGTTAACCACCGTAGAGGAATTTGAAAAGCTGACGTTTCGAGCGTTCGCCCTTCGTAGTTTTCGCTCTAACGAGAAGGGAAAATGCCCGTAAAGCCCAGAATTTGCAGAAAAATCCAAATAATGACTTTAAAAGTTTCTAAATATCGCAAAGAATCATATTTTTATCTAAATATCTAAAAAAAAAACAAGCCTTTGTGGACAGGCCTACCTGTGTTAGCTTAACTTCGGGGCCCGGTCGTTCGAAAGCCGATTAACTTAATCCAGGATTAGCGTAAACTTTTGTTTCATGTTTTCAACTTTTTGGTGAAAGTTTCGTTTGCTTATTAATATTTTGTTTTTCAAGATTGACTTCTTCTAATGTAAAGTCCTGCTGATCAATGTCAGCGTTGCACAGCATTTGGGAGTAGAGAAATAAACTCCTTGCTTAATTTTTAACTTGGGATTAGCGTTAATCGGCTTCTGAAGAACCAGGCCCAGGTCTTTATTTGTAACAGTCAGTAAATCGGGGCGGGTAAAAATACAGAGAAAGTCTAAAAGACCTCGCTCTTTCACTAGATCTCAGAAAACTTTCAACGTCTTTAACCACACTTTGGAAGTCTGCCCTTGGGTCTCCCACAATGTGTTGTTATGTACTTGTCATTAAGTGTACACAAGAATCCATCACCCAATAGTTAGATGTACCCAAATTGGCCTAGTCATCTCTTGGCCAACACTGAAACGAACACCTCCACACACCTGTCTTATCACGTGAATAAAAACCAAGGATACTGTGTCACGTGAGGGGACGTCTGG
>NC_090878.1:10750310-10752810 GCF_036669935.1 Montipora foliosa | reverse complement strand
AAATCACCAAATATTCAAGCTAATGAAAAAACAGGCACAAGGGTAACTGACAGGTTTTTGCCAAGGACTAGAACACTGATAAAGTATCATCGTTCTTAGGCTCAAGATCTCTATAATTGGGTTTCAATAACAAAGGACTTCCAGCAAAACAAAGCTAAACAACAAAAGAACCTCTTCCAAGATTCCATTATATCGAGGCTATAACATTTCGAAAAGAACTATCGACAGCACTAGTCTCACGATTATCCGTCGTTTCCTTGTTTTCTTCCAGAAAGTTGAAGAGCTTTTGGACATCATCAAAGATCCTCTCTTAATTTCATTAAGCCGGCACCGTTCCTTACATTCATCAATCAATGTTTTGCATATCAAGATCTCCACATTGATTTTCAATGTATAGTTTTGGTTAAGATGACGAACGGGTAATTAATGACAGTTAATTTCGTCTGTTTCTGGGTGATCGATGATATTTAAGGCAAGAAAGCAAGACAATGTTTTGACAGAAAACAAGAAAAATGACAACGTACTTTAGGGAGATAATTCTTGCGTTAAAGTTTACAAAAGAGACATTATGAATTAACAGAAAGATAGCGTGCTTTGTGGTGATAATACCACGTCTTGAATAGAAGGGTAATTAAAAATACAGTTACCTTTTGCTGTGGATTCGCTCTCGACTCCACGGAATAATGCGGTCAAAACACTCACAAAGAACAGACATGCCAGATGAACGTGATGATTTCGTCTGTCCATTTGAATAGGTACAGTCGCACGCCAAAGAAAAAATCAGTTCTACGTAATTGTTCTGTCCTCCAAACGAGCAATCAAGGTCGTGTCTGATAATTCACTCTTTTGAAGTGGAAATCACGAATAGCAAAAAGCAAAGTTTTTGAAACTGATTAGCTCCGATGTCTTGTGTATTACTATTTAGGCCAATATGCGGATCACTCTTTGTTTTCCTTGTCCGATGCGTTCAAACGTTGAAAATCATACAAAGCGAACCCTGTGTAACAATACGTGACTTCGAAGTATTTTAGAGTACCTCCCAACGGAATAGACGTAATGACTGTGACTGTGTCCTAATTATCATTACAGATCACAGAGAAAAGAGCCCATTAGAAAACCAATCGGTGCAGTGGAAGAACAAAAGCCTTACAATAACGAGAAATGTCAAATGTTATCGTGGTTTCTATGTTTGTGTTTCCGGTATAGAGGACGCCTATTTTTTTTTTAATTGACTTTTACCCGGACTAAGTCTGCAAATCCGGCTGAAAATTCTTAAGCTTTTAAATGCCATCGCTCATATATAGACTCCCAGTGATTCTCAGCGCATTTTTATTTTTGAAAAGGAGTTTGTTCATATGATATTTAAATACCGGGAAAAGTCTATTTTGGCGTGATTGTTGAATATGCGCTTTTTGTCTGTGGTTATCTTAGCTCGATGTGGGGGCAGGCCGATGACCAACTTGCGGTTCACCGCTACACAACGGTGATTTCATCGACTGCGGAGAGCGACCTCAGAATACCCAGCCACCATTGTCGCGTTTTAAAGTGAGGGAGGCAACTGCAGAATATCCGACCACTATTACGTTCTTTTAGATGGATTCTTTGAAGAACGAGGCATACAACAACACACCCTAATCATATGCAATCAAGCTCGCACAAAACACGAAAATTGAATTCAGCAGCAAGAGACATTTGGCGGAGAAATGACTGGAACCCACTAATGACGCCACACAACGTAACGGCGTTATATCCTTCCTGACACTCGTGAAGGAATGATATGTCTGATATTTTTGGTTCGAAATAACTACGAAAGTGGGAGTTTGAAATTCTTTGAAAGGAAAAGGAAAGCTTAAACTCCGGCAATTCCACACACAAGTACTGAATGTTCTCGATTTAAATGTCTGCGTGTTTGTAATAAACTTGGCGTTCGTTGATATAGGTGTGGCGGGAAAGTGTGTTGGTACAGCATGTATTGACTGTATTTACTTGACCTATGGGTTAGGCTATTGATGACGATTGATGGCTATTGATGACGATTGTCGCACTAGGCCCAGTTACGCTTAATATCCTGGTTTACGGGAAACTTAATTTGCAGTTTATTTTACGACCTAAATAGTTTCCACAAGATTTTTAGTCTCCAAAACTGACCAAAACATTTGCTTTGCTTTAGCATGAAGTTAAGGTTAAGGCTTTTTGGACGAGTAAAATTCAAGCCTGGGTTTGCATTAAATCGCGGATAAGTGTTAATCGGTTTTTGAAGAATCTGACCCTGAAGATATACCCACGCCCTCATTGTGGTCAGTCGCGGAACTGGAAATACTTTGACGTCTTTAACGGTCTTTGTTATGGATATTCGTTGTGGTTACGCCTCTTACGTGGCTCATTGCCACGGCTACAATTTCAAGAAAACAAACGACATTATTTTCCTTGGCTGCCAGAGTAAATGTAAAATATAAAAAATGCAAATGCTTTGTTTATAGTGGAAGTGCTCTTACTATAC
>NC_090878.1:10745310-10747810 GCF_036669935.1 Montipora foliosa | reverse complement strand
ATCAAGCTTTATCAAGCTAGTTCACAGGCACCCCACTATTAATAATCTGAAAGAAACAATTCAAACTGAACAGACACATGATTAAGAGCCCCAATTGCAACTGGCAGGAGGCAACCAGTTTGCTATTTCCAAAGCGTGGTAGAGTTGAATCTGGGACAACCGAAAGCAAATCCAAACCAGAGGTTAGAGGGGGCAACCGCATGCCAAACCCAACGCCCTAACCACTGGACCAGACTGCTTCCTAATTTGCTTACAATTCCAAGCTTACGGTTCAGTTGAAAGAAGGCAGGGATAGGCAAAATTCAAGAGTACTCAAATGAATTGCAATTGGGTTTTTTTTTAAATTGCTCAGCCTAACAGTTTTCCAAAGTCTATATGCTAGACCGAGATTTTATGTCACAAAGCTTTGATTTGTGTTAATTGCTTAAAAGTAATTTCTGGTTTACCGTTGAATCGCTGAGTTGCATAGCGAAACTGCAAAACTGCGCAAAATGAACTGCAATGCCGTGGGACAACTCCTTCAAATACTTTAAAAAAATCAATTGACGTGACAATGTGAAAATTAAAAGATGCCAATCTAAAACTACCCTTTTAATTCTCAGTGTCACGTTTTATGTACATTTCGTTGTTACTAGCGTAATTAGCACTTTTTCCTACTTACAAATTCAACTTCTACGCTTTGTACATTAATCAACTGAAGATAACAGAAGTTTCTGTCAAAACATGTAATAAACTTAAAAGTTTTGTCGTTTTCTTTAAAGTTGTGACTTGCCTGCTAATACCAAGTCGTTCAAATACCTTGGCGTTTTCAAAGAAGTTTCACTTCCTGGAGAAATCCAGATGATTTAATCTGTCCAAGGCTTGAATAGACCTTTTCGGCTTGTACATTTTGTTTTCCCAATACAGATCATGTGATAATACTCAGGAGGTTTGGTCTTTTGTTCTGTTCATTAAAATGAGGGCATGCAAGCATGAATATGCCTGCATGCACTCTTTTTAATGAACAAAACAAAGGACCAAGCCTCCTGAGTATTATCACATGATCTGTATTGGGAAAACAAAATGTACAAGCCGAAAAGGTCTATTGCAGGAATTCTAGCAAGACTTGGACACACTATTCCAAAAGGTCCCCTTTTCAATATCAATAGAACCTAAATACCCCATACCTTTATTATGCAATATCTGCTCGGAGCTCAGCGCTTCATTTTAAAAAACACTCTTTCTACAAAACGTGCTGTAAGCCGGATGTATTTCATGGATTCTCAAGGAACGTGCAGTACTCCTTCTTATCAACGCGTTTATCCTTCCTCAGTATTTCCTTTGTTTATTTTGACCGTTTGTGAAACATTATGTAGGACGTTGCTTAGACTTCTGCCTCTTGAAACGTGCCTCGACTAGTATTTGTGATGTCTACTCCAATAGCCCTTATTCACACTTGCGGCTAAATACAGGAATTGCACCGACCTAGTTCCAGTCATTCACTTGAACAGATATTACAAATTTGAGCCCGCGAGAATGAGAGCCCCAACACCAAACCAATGTTGTTACTCAGGCCGCTGGTCGGTGCAATTCCTGTATTTATCTGCAAGTTTATTCACGATAGCCGCCATTTTGGTTTTCAAATTGTCATGCAAAGTAGCCCTGTGTTATGCTGGGGGGGGGGGGGGGCAAACATTGGAATAAAGGCAAATTGCGGAAAATCGGCTCGTCGAAATATTGAATTAACATTGCTAAAAGTACATTTTAGAAGTTAGAATTAAGTACCTTTTATAACAATTTTATATCTTCTGTATCTCTCAGAAGTGTGTAGCTAATTTGCATGATAAAGGCAAATCCAACGTGGCGGCTATCGTGAATAAGGTCTATTCTACCCAATCTCCAATCTCGTACCCAGAGCCTTCGTCCCTTCTGCGCACGCTTGAACAAAGTTTCCCGACTGCTGGGAACGACGACTCTGGGCACGAGATTGCGCAATATTCTGACAACGATGACACTCAACTCACAAATTTTCTATTCGACTAGGTCCCTAGGTCTGGAATTTGTTACTCTTACACAAGAGGACCTTTACCCAAGTCTTCCTTCCAAAAAGAGCTAAGGTATAACCTCTTTTAATTTTTTTTGGTTTTCAAGTCTATCTTGACATCGCTTAAGTTACCAATGAATCCGAGCTCAGGCTCGGATTGGTTGATATTTTTACAGACACGCAAATCAATGATTGGTTCGTTTGATTGGTAATACCGAGGGCACGCGTGATTGCTAGGTTGTTATTGGCCCCTTTTGTAACTATCAATAGGCCATTTCGGAAAATACCATAATACTCTGTTTGTCCGCCCAAATTTTGCATAAGCATTGTTTTTGTTTTCTCTTGGGACCATTGTAAGTCCCAATAGAAACTGGAAACAATGCTAAATATGCAAAATTTGGGGGGACAAACAAAGAATATTACGGTATTTTCCGAAATGGCCTATTTGACGAGTTTGGCAGCTGGCGTCTGTATGAA
>NC_090878.1:10710310-10737810 GCF_036669935.1 Montipora foliosa | reverse complement strand
TCTCATACCAAGTGGCCCGTTCTTATGATAATACTGGACCTGTCTAACCTGGAAATACATGTATATGCCCAGAACTTACCTTAAAGTTGACAGGTGGTGGTGGATTTTTTGGTTCTATTCGTACTACACTTGATTCCACTTTAGGAGGGGGGCGGAAATTATTCTTTCCAACCTGTGAGGATAAAAGTTAATCCAATAATTTACTTTATTATATGGCTTGTGTTTGTAGCCGATATAACGCGTGCTCTGATTGGATAATTGTGACTGAATTGTAGGGTATTATTCTCCCGTAATGCCCACGGGCCGATTACGGGCTTGCAAAAACAAAGCAAAAGGTAATTAAAAAGCCATATAATAAACTACTTACTAACTGAGCTAGCTCGAGCCGTACTGGGGAATATTGGCCCTCGGTCGTTTCTGCCACGACCTCGGGCCAATATTCCCCAGTACGGCCCTCGCGCTTGGTTAGTAAGAAGTTAATCATCATCATCATCATCATTATTATTATTATTATTGAGCACAAGCAACAACCAAGGATAGGTAAAGTAAAGTCTGCTTACGAGCCAAGTGGCCCATCAGGCCAGAGCTTATCCCGGTTTCTGTAGCATAAAGCAACTAGGAGTATTTCTACTCCCCCCTGGATGGGATGACAGTCCAATGCAGGGCTACACAATGTTCCCGGCCAGGACCTGAACCTGGACCACTCGATCCGGAGTCGAGCGCACTAACCATGAGGCTACCGCGCCTCCCCCACAACAACTAAGGCAACATACTGATTTGTCTATTTTGATCAGGCTGTAAGGTTAAAATCTTTCAGGTTTTTTTTTTTGTTTCTTGGCCCAGTTGTGTTTTGATGTACATTTACATATGTAAGATTTCATTTGCCATTCACTTGTGCATATTTTCAGTGCTTTCCTTCTTGGCAATCCTCACAGGGCCAAAACTCTGGCTCTGATACATTGGCCTCTCCTTAGAACTGATAAAAATCACTTTCAATTGACAACTTTTCACCTTCATGAGATGATGAACTCTGGCCAGCAATTGGGTGTTGATTGACAAACGACAGTACAACTTATCTCCTGGTTGAGCGATCAACCGTTGTGCAAATTCTCTCTGGAACATTAAAACAGCACATCTACAGGAAACAAGGAACAGAAAATAATGCATTGTTATCAAAATGAACTCATAAGATCATTCAAGGCCATATAAAGTCAAATGCTCAAAGAATTTTGTAAACATGATCACTGTGCACAACACAGAGTAGAGTATAGAGTTCTGAATAAAGTTTTGAGTAATAAAAGTTGAATTGCTGAGAATGCTCCCCAGCCACACGAATACAATGACAATATTAAAGGCAACTATAGAAATGGGAGCGATGTTGAAACAATAACCCTTCTGTCTTAAATTGGATAACAAAATACTGAGACATAATACTCGAAGATGAGTGACTATATGTATTTATAGAAATCACATGATTTTGAGAGCAAGTAAGATAATATTAGCACATTAAAGTAAATATTTTCAAAGTCAAACAAAATTCGTAGTGATTATTTACAGCTTTCTATATAAAAACTAAGCAGTCTGCAATTAACTCTGGCTTAAAAGCCAGCCGCAAACTACTATTGTTTAAATAAGTCTCCTGTATTTAAATCACACGCTCGGTAAACCTTGATTTGCCTGATGATAATTTTGAAGTAAATCTAAATATAGCAGCAACATCCGTATAACACTGGTGAATATCGCCATGAAATCGACTTTGTTCGGGTTGTCTTTCATACTGTACTATTCCAAATTGCACTAAGGGAAATCGTGTGATTGCTTATTAATAATGTTCATGGGAAAAGTTTAAGATGACAATGTTGTAATTAAGCAGAGCAGTCATCCATGCCCAGTTGGGGTTTTGAATCAAAGACAAAATGCTCGGAAATTAAAGCATGTGTTTTCACCAATGCATATTAACCTGCTCCCCAAAATTAATTGCTAAATGTATGCTACAAAATAACATTTATTCATGACCAAAAACAATTTTGAACAGGAGATGAAAGGCAAAATATCTCGGGGAATCAAACAAGTGAACATACAGCTTATGCAGATTTTATAAGACATTTTTTAAGCATCACAACTAAAGGGAAAAAGCTTATTAATTTTAACCCTTTGACGTCCAAAACCGGCCTAAACCGGCCAGACTTAGTATTTTACTCTGTTTAACGCCAGACGATTTTACTTGTCAATGGGGAACCCCTGGGAGTCAATGGTTTAATCACTCACTGAAAATTACTACATGTATGTCCCCATTAACCCTTCGACGTCCAAACTGGCCTAAACCGGCCAGACTTAGTATTTTACTCTGTTTAACGCCAGACGATTTTACTTGTCAATGGGGAACCCCTGGGAGTCAATGGTTTAATCACTCACTGAAAATTACTACATGTATGTCCCCATTAACCCTTCGACGTCCAAACTGGCTAAAACCGGCCAGACTTAGTATTTTACTCTGTCTAACGCCAGTCGATTTTACTCGTCAATGGGGAACGCCTGGGAGTCAATGGTTTAATCACTCACTGAAAATTACTACATGTATGTCCCCATTAACCCTTCGACGTCCAAACTTGCCTAAACCGGCCAGACTTAGTATTTTACTCTGTCTAACACCAGACGATTTTACTTGTTAATGGGGAATCCCTTGGAGTCAATGGGTTAAGCTGTATAATTTCAAAAAATTACATGTAACATACATGTAGAGAAAGGAGCAAGGACACATTAAATTTTTGACTTTGACCAAACTGATGGATGCAGGACTGATGAATAAAATAGTTTACACGAACCTGAAAAAAGGTCTGTGAAGAAGAAGCTTGAAAATAAATGGCGAGGAGATCTATGGAGGAGGATAATATTCAAGAGAAACTGAATTTGATGAAAGCAATGATGATACCGAGAACAACAAGTCATTATGATAATCACGATGGTGTTGATGAGGATGACGACAAATGATGATGCGAACAATGATGTTAACAACGACAACCACAATAATACAGGGCTTGAAATTGCGAACAATACACGACTGAATTTTTTCCCTTTGCGACTAAAATATGAAAACAAGTCGCAAATTTGTGATTGTAGAATAAAAATAATAATTAATTAGCTGTGATGTTGCATGTACATGTATGTGCACAACTCCATTCCTTCGATGTTATTCACCATTTTCAGTGATTTCTTTACACACATCAATTATTGTGGGCTCATATTTAATTTGTTTTCAATTATTGCTAAACTGCTGACAACACAATACAGCGCAACGATTTTTCCAAAATTGTGACTAAATTTTTGTAACTGTCAAAAAATTGCCAGTGGATTTTTTTGTTGATTTCAAACCCTGTAATAATGACATCAAAGATCAATTTGGAAAAATTAATCTTTTACAGAAGTCTTTGAGTTACATGTAATGTGTTACAGAAGTACAATTAATATAATAATTGTTAGTGACAAAACTAATATCCGTGACCATGAACAACTTGAAAGTCTGCTACTCACTTGTGATAATAAGCATATGAACAATTAAGAACCTACGATCTTTGGTTCCTTTTGCTGGGACCAAAAACACTAACATTGACAACTGCATTGAGTCTGCATATATTGCCAGTAGTAGTGCTTTTCCTTGTGTCACTAGGGAGGACCAAACTAAAAGTGCACCAGTTTTAATTTCCTACCTGATAGGGAAGATTTGCCACACAAACATCAAAATAAGGCAAATCTGTCTTGAGAACATCACCAACCATCACATGCAGCTTGCTTGCCTGAGGCCTGAAATAAACGATGCACGGGAAACTAGTTTAAACTCAGGCCTCATTAAATTACAAGTAATGAATTATTCAAAGCAACACTGTATGACATTTTGTCAACTTTTTTGACTCAGTCTCTTTGATAAAAATACAGCTGTAGCTGCATTTATGTAATTTTTAGAGCAAAACAAAAGAGTTAATAAGTAGAAAATCTTATCCTTAAGAAGCTCAGCTTACATGTATCTTGGGTCTTATGGGTATAAGTAAGTTTTAATTGTACTGCGTCTCACCACAGACAAATTCTTACTTACGTTCCTTGGACCCTCTTCTGAAGTTCAGCTACCATTCGTGGATCCACCTCACATGCGATAACCTACAAAGGAATGAAAAGATTGGCATTTTGACTGCTCCGCACATACACTGAATTAACACATTAAGGTCTGATTAAAATACTCCATATCTCATAAGCTAATCAAAATCCAGCTGATACACAGTGAACAAGACATAAACCTAATGTGTACAGAAAGTACTGCATTCTACACCATCATTTATGTCAATTAAAGACCAGTCAGGGTTCTACAGTACTTCACAGTTTGAACTTGAAATATCGCACCCCGGTGCGATATCGCACCGGTGATATCGGTGAAATATCGCACCCCAATATTTTCCATGCAGTATTTCCTGGCAGTGCCAATCCAAAAGGAATCCCCAAAAAATCACAAAAAGACACAGCAGTTGTTGTTAAAGAACTAATTAAAAAATTAAAATTAATTTTCATTCTTTTCACTGTCATCACATGTAGACTGGAACACTCCATGGTGATCTTACCTGCTTCACTCGATCCAATAATTTCACCGTCAAATTCCCTGTACCAGGTCCAATTTCCAAAACAGTATCTGTAGAACGCAAACCCGCCTGCAGTATCAAACCACCAATAAAAACTAATCAGAACAGGCAGAGTGAACAAAGGCTTTCGTTTAATTTACTTAATAGTCTAATTGATGTTCTTGTTGGTTTTGCATCAATTTTGTTCAGTTTCTTCAGCTTTATCTTCATTAGTGCCTCGGTTTTTCCAGTCAATCAATAACACCCAGTTTTCCTCTGTGAGCTTTCAACCATGTTTCCATAAGCACGCTTTCCAAAACCTTGTTTGATATGCAAATACATGTAGTTTTTGCCACCTTTTTTGTTTTCAAGCTAGGATTTTGCATATGTGTGGGGAATGCGGTTCCGCTTTCGGGAGAATGGATACCATTCAAGTTCGAGTGAGAAATGTAAGAGTTTCAAGTAGAGTCTACAACATCGTGTATCTTTGGCGTTCTGTCCAGCCGCTGGGGTTTTTGTACAGATTTTGGTTAGGGATTAATATTAGAGTGTCAAGTATTTATGAGTCAATGAGTCAATGAGTCAATGAGTCATGAGTCAATGAGTCAATGAGTCAACGAGTTAGTGCAGTTAATTAAACCATAAAATGAAAGCTAAAATTTCAGAGAGTGCTTAATCAACAAATTATTGCTATATTGACTGTGAGTCTCATTGACTCATGACTCATGACTCATGACTCATTGACTCATTTGACTCATAAAGCATGCGTTCTCTTAATATTAAAGGAAGTTCTGTTTTTGACCATAACTTCACTTTCCATACAAAGCTCTAGCATAAAAGTGGTCTTTACAAGATGGTGCTATAAGCTTCAGCTTAGGCACCGTGAAAACAATAGTAGATAGGAGTGATAATGCAGCAGCTCTCGTAACCTGCTAATGTTTGGTATTGTAAGCAGCGTCGATTGCTTTTAAGTCTAAGTCATTGGTTCAATTGTTTAGGCTTTCGTTTTTGGCTTCGGTATTGAGCCAAAATTAATGTTATGAGATACAAGAGCTGCTACAAGACTTCAATGAGTGCTTGATTCAGCAGGGGTTTCAATAACTTTTGCAGTAGATGACTGAGGTAATCAATGAAAGCGGCGGTCAATGTTATCTTTTACAAGGGTTTGAGTGAAAATCAAGGCAGAGTAGCCCGCGGTGAGAGGCAAATTTCTGACAAACAGACGGCGGTATACTGCTGGTGACCGGTTTCTAATGAAACCTCTGATTCCGTATTTTTTTTTTTTTTTCAAGATCAGCCTGCTCTACCAAATTCACCTGAAAATGCTCTTACCGCAGTTCATATAAAGTCTTTATGTTTATAACCTCCACAAGTTATCACGTACACAAAATGAGCAATTACCAGTTAGCTTGATGTAATTCTTTGATTGCACCTGATATCATGCATATGATGGAAAGAACAATAGCAAAGTAAAGTAAAGTAAAGCAACCATATTTAACGTCGATAACTCGTAACAGTAATTCAACTGACAAACCTGAGGTCGACGGTGCGCTCATTTTACTCCCCCCTCTCCATCAGTACTCCGTTTTAAGGGTATTTAAAGCTACTTAGCTACACGGAAAGGAAAGAAGGATGCGAGATCCGTGAACTAAACTCAGGACCTCTTGCACCAACGCCGCGCACTAACCCACAGTGCCATCCTTGCTCCTTAAAAACTTGAGTTACATTTTCTATTGTTTTGCCGCCAACATGACCGTCTCATCACGCGAGTGCAATCAAAGAATAACAATGAACCAACGTTTAATTGTAAACAGATTATAATTATCTTCCCTTTGGATCAAAACGAACCTTTTCCACAAGACTTGTTATCACAAGCGGATTCTTTAAAACATGCTGGCCTTGATCTGTCTTAAACTGCAAACCTGAGGATACATATTGACAGGTTTCGAGCTATTAGCACACTCAAAATTCAGCAAAATTGCACAAAATTCTAACAGTATAATTTTATTTTCAACGCTAAAATAAAGCTTCAGGCATACCTTGTTGGTAAACTTTGTTTTGGTCATGCTCTCTGGACTTCTTATCTGCTTTTACTTTCGGCATTTTAAGTTTTTTCGGGTAAAATTCGACCCAATTTATTCAAATAATATAAGGACAAAATTCCATTCGTCGGCCATCTGCATCGAGCGACACCAACAGGACTGGGACTGGATAATCAACCACTGACCAGTTACCACAGTAATGCCTGCTCAACATGAAGTTTAGTAGATTCCAGGCTGCCAGCAATGAGTGTTGGATAATGTACAAGAAATGGCTTAAAAAATGGCGGAGCTATCGATACAGATTTTTTCCTTGGATTGCTTTTAACTTAAGAAACAGGTGAGATATGCGTGTATTGTAGCCTTCTACATTGCTTGAAAAGCTTGAAAAATAGAAGTTTTGAAGACATGGAGTTTTGTACTTCTTGAACAGGGACCAATTATTGCAGAGGGAGGGACTGGGCGAGCTGCTAAATCTCTCCCCCCTCCCCTTATACTTCTGTGATCCACCTCCCTACCCCCCCCCCCCACTTTCAAACGTACTCCCTGGCCCCTGTTAAACTGTTCCATAACTATAAAATTTGCGTTTGAGTATCTTTTGTTGTTATTCACATTTGCCAACCCCTGCAGCATTAGAGCCCTTTGTTTTTCACGGCCATTGAGGCTCATCATCATCGTCATCGTCGTCGTCGTCATCATCATAATGAAAATTATTGTTTATGAGACAGAAATGACTTTGATGACCCTGCCTGCAGAAAATCTTATCTACAGGGGTGGGCCGGAGAGGGGGTATTAAATGGAATGACATGCCATTACAACTCTTTTGCCATCGTGTTATGAAAAACACATATTATTTAATGTAATTTATACTCGTCTGTCAACATTATCCAGGTCCATTGTGAGTATGATGATAACCAGTCCTTTGAACATGTATTGCTTACAAAATAGCTAGAGTGCCTTTCAAAGCTAGAGATGCATACTTGCCAACTCTCCCGGATACGGAACGAATCTCCCGGTCTCCCGTACGGGTCATTAAATCTCCCGGATAAAAACGACTCTGAACCTTTTACAGACGTTTCTCCATTCTAGACTCAAATTGCATCCCCAACTTTTAAAAAAAATCGATATTTTCAAATTCGTTTCATTGTTTCTTAATGCACTTCTTCATCTCTGAGTTTCAAACACACGTTAATAGCACTAAACAAAATGACTTCCTTTAGCTATCATAGCCATATATATATAACCGATTGTTTGATTGGATCTCCGATTAACCAATACTGAAAAATTCTTGACATAAGTACCCTGTTTTCCCGCAAATTCACAATGGCGGCAGAATATTCTTGTATTCCAAAGGAGCTGCTGGGGGATGGGTGGGTGCGTTTAAGGGGGGGGGGAGAGGAGGGGGAGGGGGAGTGGGTAGGTTGATCGAGGGGGGAGGGGAGGGGAGACCGGCTGGAAAACATCTCCAGATTTTATATCTCCATAGGTTGGCATCTCTGGAGATGTCCTCGTCATAAACTGCCTTTTAAATGCAAAAACTCTTTACCTCAAATTGTCTTTGTTTTGTTTTTTTGTTTTTGGACAGAACAGTGCGAGAAGTTTCATCATCTGATCAAGACAAAATTATCCCAGATTCTAAGGTTATAGAGAATCTCATTACAGTTTTCCATACCCTGCATGGTAATCAAGAAAGTGGGTATGATCATGCACAATCTCCAGGACAAAGAGAGACGTTTCCTGAGGCAATGTATAATGCTCTTGGATTTGAGATAAAGAGGCAGGAAAGTACAATTCCTGGTGCTGGCAAAGGAGTTATTGTTACAAAAGGAACAGTTCCAATTGGAACTTTGGTAGCTTTATACCCAGGTACAAGATAATTAAGTGTAGTTCCCCCATACAGATTTTTTTGTACTCCCTTGTATCGTAGGGCTGGAATCTGAGTATCTCAAGATGCACAGAACGTATGTGCAATTACAATAATTATTATTATGGTAGGCACCTCCCTTAAGCTAAATTTATTGATCTCCAAGGCGTCAGTTGGTTAGTAGTGGATGTAGAGGTTGTTAACTCCTAAACCATTCCCAATTAATATTGACGAGTAAAATCGTCTGGCGTTAGACAGAGTAAAATCTATTAAGTCGTCACTCCTAGGGGTCCATGTGTTAAGTTGCTTTCAAACCTTCAGAAGTTAATCATGCCATTATCCACTGACCAAAGAAATGATATGACTTTCCACAGGGGCCAGTAGAATAATTATTGTACAAAATCATAAATTTGCTCCCAGCAACTTGTTACTATAAATAAAATTACAGACACTTCTCTTTTAGATGACTTTAATACTAACCAAAACATGTTTTTAAACTATTTTTAGGAACAATTTATTGGCCCAATGAACCTGTATTATTTCAGTCCATTGGAAATCCATTTGTTTTTCGCTGTGTTGATGGAATTATCATCGATGGAAATGACAAAGGCTTGTCTAGGATAATATACAGGTACGGGTAATAATAAAAATCATGTAATATTGTTAATGTCCGTAGAATGTTGAGCATATGGTTTCAGTAGCAAATGGTTTCAGTAGTCAGAGTAACCAATTGTTGTCATTGTGAAAATTAATTATAAATTTAGCTTTGAAAGAATCTGTCTTTAACCCAATTTCACCCTTCAGGCACACCTGTTAAGTAATTGTATAATTGTTATTGCGCATACACTCTGCGCATCTCCAGATACTCGGATTTCCTATGGGTGATGCTTATTAATACAGGGACATTTTTGTGCAGTTCAAAACTATGTGCAGAAAGTATTTCTTAGTAAGTACTCTTGGTATCCAAAAAGAAAATTGGGGGTAACCATGCATTTTTCAGAGATAATTATTAAGCTTCAATTTGGAAAAGAACGCCATACATTGCTTTGTATTTCAAAGCTTTTTACAAATATTGTTGATTAATTATCTTAGAAAAATGTGTGCTTACCGATACCCCCAATTTTCTTTTTGGATTTCAATAATTAACAATTATTTGCCGAAGGCGAAGTGATTATCGGTGAATATTCACCGATAATCACTGAGCCTGAGGCGAATAATTGTTTTAGTATAAATACGTACACAGGTGATTAAAAAGAGAAAAAAAAAAACATTTCAACGCGAAATCATCTTCACTTACAGTGGCAAAATGACTACTGGCAGCCATTTTGTCCGTCGAGGTGATTATCGGCTGATAATCCGAGATAGCGAGCCAATGAGAGCGCGCGATTTTGTATAATCACCTGTGTATTTATACTAACACTTGTTAAGATCTGCTTTTCCCGCATATTCAGTAAACAGGACAAAAATACCTTTGAATTAGTAGGCACCGTCCTTAATTAATGGAGGGAACATTGACTGGTTTAACGCATTCACTCTGTAGACAACGTAGCACAACCCCAGTTGACAAGGAGATCATTAGACAAAGTAATATCTGTTTAGTCTCAGTTCCAGGGGTCAGTGGCTCAAAGCTTGGTTAGCACTATAGCACAAACCATTGGTTAAGAGGTATCAAAATCTATAGGTTTCCGTGGTATTTAACGCTGGTTAGTGCTAACCATGCTTCGAGCAACCCCGGCCAGGAGTCAATGGGATCGACTCCTTCAATCAATTTAGGGAAAAGAAGTAGCGAGCTTCTCTGAGTGAGGTAGCAAATTGAATGCTCTTTGTCCGCTGTCCATATCTATTGAAACCACCGTATCAGTAAAAAGTTGTATTTGCCAAAAGTTGGTTTATCTGTCTTTTTAATGTCTTCTCAGATCAAATGCCAGAAGAGACCAAATTGGACCTTATTCTCTCTGTGACACCACATGGCTCGGCAGTGAGCCTCAAAACCCTCTAGCTGTGGGACAATACGTGAATAACAGACCAAAAACACTGCCAGCGAATGTTGCATACCAGGAAGTCGATATACCTTTCAGAACTATTGCTCCAAACCTGTGGAAATACCTTCCAAATGTCTGGTATGGAAGTGGCAATATTGCTAGTGAAAATTGTTTCCTTCGAACTGTGGCTTTAGTGTCAGTTAGAGATATTACCCAAGATGAAGAACTGTTCTCATCTTACTTCACAGTGATCCACTAAAGTTGCATCAATAATTCATTCAGTTACAGATTGCCAGCTCACAAAAAGATAATGGATATTTTTTGGGTGGTGTAGTCTCAAAAACTTGAAGTTTAATTTCAGCATGGTTTAATTGATGACTCCTGTGTTAATTTAAAAGGCGACAGTATTTTACATTCCCCCCAATCTACTTATGACACAAATGCCTCTAATTAGTTGCACACCCAATTTCGACATCCACCGCAAAGTTTCCCTTCAAGTCAAAACCTTTGCTACCCATTTCCACGATGAATAAGGTGAGGGTAAAGGTTAGCTAGCGTTATTTTTAGCTTAGGGTAAATGTAGCTATTTATCCTTACTTACGGAAGCAGCATTTGGGAAACACTTTGTGACTTAAATTGTTTGTACTCAGAGACACGAGTGATGTTGAAGTTGGCGAGAAGAGCAAGGGGATACTTTGTGACATTGAAATCAGCATGCATCTAATTTCGTGCATTTCGGGAAATACAATCATGTCTTATAGACCTTTTTGCAGATACGGTGGCCATTTTGATTTCTATTGTTTCAAATAGCTATTATGGGATGCCCAGGGGGCAAATACATATTAATTTGCCCCCTGGGCATCCCATAATGTCTTTCAAAACGATAGAAATCAAAATGGCTGCCGTATCTGCAAAAACGTCTATGCCAAATAGTGACACTTGCGTGAATTAATGTATTTGGATTAGGGTTAAGATTAATGCTGAATTCCTGTTAGTGGTGATCGTTAATAATTTAGGAATTATAAAATTACACTGTACACACATAAATACACCAAACATTAACCCATTGACTCCAGTGAATGATACTTAATTTACAGATTTTACTCACTGTCCAATTGGGGGTGTCTTAGCCCCTGGGGCATCGGCATCCTGGGGCAACGGAGGAGCGAATGGGTTAAAGTTCCCCTATTTTTAATCCCCTGGGTATGGAAACCATCCTCCCCACATATCAAAGCTGAGCTTCTTTGAACATGCCAAACCATCCCATTTCTTTCTCTGTTTACTTATTTTCCATCTGCACCGTCAGATTACAATAGTGGGGTTTCAGTGATAGTAATAACGATAGTAGTGATGCTGATGCTGATGCTGCAGCCAGTGTTGCTGACAATGATGGTGGCAGCGGTGTCTCTGCTGCAGCCAGTAATGCTGACAATGATGGTGACAATGACAATGGTAGCAGTGGTGGTCAGAATTATTAACCCATTGACAAGTAAAATCGGCTGGCGTTAGACAGAGTTAAATACTAAGTATGGCCGGTTCAGGTTCAGTTTGGGTTCAAAAGGGTTAATGGGGACATTCGATAAAACTTCAATAAAACATTTTTGCATATATTTTTATGACATCAGTCGAAGTCTTTATTGACAGTTTCTCTGTAAATTTCAGTTTCAACAAGTAATTAACACCAAACTTTGATAATTTGTTTACTGTAGCTGTGCTACGTACCTTACTTCATAAGTGATCTACATTACATAGAAATGTAATAATTAACAATCTGTGAGAATTTATCTATATTTTATACAACTCGCATTTCTTCAATGAAAAAATATTAGTTACTATTTAAATGAATTACTATTATAGTTACATAGATCTAAAAATGATATTCTCTTCTTAGAAATTCTAAATGCTGTGGTCATACACGTACCACAAGAATGTATGAGAAATAAAAGAATTTTGACGTCTTTCTGGTCAAACGACTTTGATTATGAAGTATATGCATATATATATATATATATAAACCAATAGTGTAATTTAACTTTTCATTCAAAAGTGATAATTTCATCAAGAAAAATTTGGCAATAAATTTCTTTTCTACATTTTTGCACTGCACGACAACAAAGAGGTTTGGAATGATGAAACAATAATGCATGCTAATGAGACTCTTGAGGCAGAAGACTTCAAAAATTATAACTTCACAGGTCAAATATCATTGTTTTTTTAACACTGAAACTGTGCAGTCTTTAATACCGGTAATGTAAATCCAAACAACTGTTATGATATCACCACTTTTGCACAGTGGATAGGCTTAGTTAAGAACAATAATTTAGTTTCAGTTTTGGTATACCAATGACCATTGACCTGCGAGCAGTGCTCAAGGGCTAGAGGAAGGAATGTGTACGTCGAATTTGTTCTCAGCAATAACTGTTCATTTGCTTTCCTTGCCACACACAAACAAATCAAACAGCAAAGATTCTTCATTCAAGACAAAAATACTGGTATATAAAGTGAGAAAGACAAAGGAAAATAAATATTCTACTAGTGGTGTAGTAATATATTTTTGAAAGCATGGGATCAAAAAAGCCAGCATATCAATAGAAAGTCAATCAACTTTCTTTTTTTTATTTTTGCCTTAACCCTTTCACTCCTGTGGGGTTCCCCATTGACGAGTAAAATCGTCTGGCGTTAGACAGAGTAAAATCTACAAGTCTCATTGGCCCTTACAGGAGTGAAAGGGTTAAATATTAAAAAGGAAAAAAGTACTGTAGTAGAAAAATAGCTTTAATTTACTTTTAAACATTTTGTGCTGGAGAGAATAGAATACTACTCTTCTAGATCCTTTCCAAGATATCTACACACACTGTAGCACAGTAAGATTACTATGAAAAACACGAATGTAGTAGCACTGGCTAGTCCATTGTTGCGCAACTGGATTCTTAAAAAAGAATAATGAAAGTGACTGAAATACAATACATATTTCCATAGAAAAAAACTGGTTCAACATTTTGCACCACCAATTCAAATTTTCTGAAAATTTGGCAATTTACTGTAGCATTCTAATAATGAAATGACCAAAATGTTCCACCTTATTTCTTTCAAGTTTCCTTTCAATTCTCAGTCCCAGAATGTTCAAGAACTATAATAATTATTGGAAGGAATGGATTTAATCCCTGTACATTCCACTCTGAGAATTTTCACAGAATATTAAAGTAAAGAGGCCTACCAGAGCAAGGAGGGAATCAAGTCGACTGTGGCCATCAATATGTACTTTGTAAAACCCTGACGATGCTGTTTTAAGATCATTTCAACATTCCTAAATTCAATTTAAACCAAAAAGAAATTATGAATATGATCTGCAGAAAAAATTCCCCTTCAGGAGTTTTATCTTATGATTAGGACTTCATGAAAGAGGGAATCGACTGGATGCTGCTTGTCAAGGGTAAACAGCCACTACGTTAAAACTTAAAAGTGTTGATTATTACCAAATAGTGAGTAGAGTTCCGTGTAAGAATCACTGCTGCGACTGTCCATTTCAACTTCCTCATTATCCGATGCTCTTCTACTGCTACTACTGCTATTACTGACACTTCGTATGAGTCCCATAAAGATGTCATAAAAAGAGCTTTGTCGGCGGCTTCCATTTGCTTTCCCTCCGGGTAAATGCAATTTCATTGGATCTGCTGAGAAGTGGCCTACTTCGAAAGCCACCACAGCAGCATGGTCTAACTTCCCTGGCAGCTCATGAATGCGCCTGGAGATTTCTCTGTTTCTCACTCTTTGCAAGTCCCGATTCAACGCAGCTAGTTTGTGATCATCTCGATCAACTTGTTCGAGGAAGGCACGCTTTCTTTCAGTACACCTGCAGACATGAGAGAGCAGTTTGGCACAGACTCCCATTGCTGAAATGCTGTCTTCCACACATTCTTGTTGGATAACCTGAGTGAAAGGAATGTAAATTAAAGATATTAATTTGTGGAAGGCACATGTATGTTGTCACATACTAACTTCTTACTAACTGAGCACGCGCGCCGTACTGGGGAATATTGGCCCAAGGTCGTGGAAGTACGGACCTCGCTGCCCTCGATTTTCCCATCTAGACCAACATCTAGACCAGTAATGTTTTGCGGTGAAAAGATGCAAACTAAAATGCAAAAATATTGAGTATGTTCTTCTACCAATATTTATTTATGGAAGTGCCAAACAGCATGATGACAAAAGAGAGGATGACGAGCAAACTTTGACAGAATTAAGTTCAGCTCATCACCACTCATCGCCGTTCGCAAGTAGAATATCAGTTAGTACAAACCATATTGATAAACATCTTATTAACCGAGCTTAGTCAGTCTGTATGGAAGAACCTTGACCTCGGTCACGATTCTCCCATACAGACCTGCTGCTTGGTTAATAAGAGCTAAGTACGGCTCGAGCTAGCTCGGTTAGTAAGTAGTTTATTATATGGCTTTTTAATTACCTTTTGCTTTGTTTTTGCAAGCCCGTAATCGGCCCGTGGGCATTACGGGAGAATAATGCCCTACAATTCAGTCACAATTAGCCAATCAGAGTGCGCTTTATATCGGCTACAAACACAAGCCATATAATAAATGTAATTAACTACACTCAAATTAGAAGGCTATTAAGACAGAGATGGCACTTCCTGTGACTCAATGAAGTTGTTCTAGGCCTGAAGTACATTTTCTTTCCTGTGAACAACTCAAAGTCCAAATTAATTGTTTCTGCAAATTAATTTGCCAAACGTTTGCTCAGCTAACTACACAAAAGTTTTACTTTAACTTATTGCTTTCAGTTTCAAAGTGTATAACAATGAAGACACTTCAAAACAAAATCAACAAAGAGGCCGGCCAACATCAACCAATCACAATCTCAATAATGCCTGCTACACTGATTGATAGCTGTGAGACACTAAAAATATTATTTGAGTCCCTCTGTTAATAGTGCAGTTATCTGTGATAAGAAAGTTGCCCACTCAATAAAAAGGCTTGATGAAACAGACAAAATGAAAAAGTCTAGTAATCCTTGCACTGATCTGTCTATTGAAAAGTTCTTCCATCTATCACCCACTCTTAAAAACAAATTGCGATTTTGAGACGGCAATACCACATTATGTAATTTCATTATGTAATTTCATCTGTGATACATCAAACATTGTGTGAACACTTCTTTATACTGTACTGTACCTCTGTCATTGTATCGAGCATCTTTCTGTGTCTTGCCGTAGGAACATCATACGTTTGATAATCAGGAATGTCATGATCACTTTTACTGCTATTGAGATAGTGGTATTTTGAGGTATGAGCACTCTTTGAAATCACATCCAGCATTGAGTCCAAGCTGTTGGAACGTTTTAAATCAGGAATCTCGCAATGTTTACATTGCACCACAACAGGATCAAAATTGTCTGAAACTCCATCGCTTGTAAGAAAAACAATATCACCTGGATCAACAATTGTGTAGGAGAAGGTAAGATTTCTCAAATCTGGGTTGTAGCCATCTACTGGACCTAGAGATCCACCTGGGCAACTCATATCCCTTACTTCAGTTTCATGGTGTGAGCCAATAGTCACTTCTTGGACCCCTTTATTTTTTCTATAAGTAAATGCGAGACTATCACCAACATTGACAACACACAGCCCCCATCTGTCACTTGCTTCAAGTTGACAAACCACAGCAACACATAGTGTTGTCATTGTAGCGTTTTTCTGCATGATGCAGTTTTGTGCATGGTGGAAAGCATTCAAGAGAGTATCCATGATCGCATGGGTGCTTGTGGCTTTGTGCAGGTGGCTGCTTAAATACTGCAGACATCCAGCGATGGCACAGCGAGCAGCAAGCCTTGACTTTTCACCCCAGTTCACACCATCCGCCAATGCTAAGATACAGCTGTTCTCGCTAGCAACCACTGCATACACATCAGCCACAGGATCACCATTTGTAAGATTAGTTACCGGGTCGCAGTCATACAGTGAAGTCCCTATGCCATAAGCTCTTGGGTGGCGCTTTGTCCACTCGCCAAATGGTTCACAGCCCTTGCTGTGTTTGTTTTTCTTCCATTCCAATTTTTTGCTAGGTGATACAGGTTCAAGACTGATGTTTTTCACACCTTCCCCTGGTCCAGTAGCTGCAGCGTAAACCTCACCACCTGCTGGTACAATGTTGTGACAGGGCAAGTCGCGGTACCGTCGACTCCAAAGAACTTCATTTTGTCGCACCATTATCTCTCTGAAAGGGAAAAAAGTCATTATTACTTTTAGTCCTGAGAGTAAGACTTAGGCTGCTTTCCTTTTGTCAGAAATAGCTGGCCAGTCCCATCAGTTTGCAAAGAAAATGCGACATTTTGAAGGAACACTTCCATGACAATCCCTTGCATTCTCCTGGAGGAGTATATATATCATCCTCAAAATTTGTAGAGTTAGTCCTTCCAAATGCCCCATCTGGGCGGTCAGTTCTGTCAAATGGAAATCATCCTTAGATTTTACTTTGTCTCACACATAGAAGATTTTACTTGTCAATTGGGGCTTGAATAATCTATTGTAAGTTGAACATGTCAGTTGAAGGATGACCCAAAATTACTAATTACTATGCACAAACTGCAGCTAGGAAAAGAACTCTTCGGATCAATCTAAAAGAGGAAAAAAGTGCAGACAGCCAATAACAAGAACAACCATTTTATTATTTGACCCATGCATCCCCAAAGCGGCCCCGTTAACATTGAGCAAAATCGCCTGACCTTAGACAGAGTAAAATCTATAAGTCACTCTCTGGACTAGCTGAGGCTACATGTAAATGTACATCATTCATGAAATAGGCCATTTCTGAGTTCATGTCTGCCTCCTCCTCAAAGTGATTCTGAGTGCGAAGTTTTTCTTACGAAATTTCGTTTTCATTCATATGTAAAGTAGAACAAATTACCATCGCAAAAACTACGCACTTAGACTCGCTTTGAAGAGGAGGCTGACATGAACTCGGAAATGGCCTAGAGTATTATTATTGAACGTCACAGAGCTCTGAGTAAAAAAAATAACAAGATATTAATTAAAAAATGATTTTCGAGAAAGAAAGAGTGATACTGTGATCTACAGTAATTTTAGTGATGAATATTGATATATCAAGTCAACCCTGTCAACCCCAATAGAACTCTGGGTTGCTGCAAGTTACAAAAACATGGACTCTGTTAATTAGAGCATGTGACGTTTGTCACGTATAACATTCCATAACAGATCGCAGATCACAACCCAACAACATCAAGAGTAAATCTATCTGCCTTTGGAGGACAGTCATGTAATTTACAAAATAATTTAAATGGAATTACATCTTTGGAAGCAGACATTTTGTATCAAAAGAATTTGTCCAGAGTAAGTTGTAACAAAAACTGGAAACAAAGTGCATGTACATTTTTGGTGCAGTATTTATCTTATTGCAAGGAAAACAGAAATACAGTTACATGAAAGCACTGTTCATGTAACCCACACACTGAGGAACCCAGATGACAATTACGGAAAGTAGACTGATGACAAAACCCTCCAAAAATTTGTATTTGACGTGTGTGAACAGGTTTCTTCACCAAGTAGGGGTCAGGCGAATGATACTTGCAAAATCTTGGCACTTGCAAACTTTTCATCTGATCTCGAAATCGCGACAGCCTTTGCGAGGAGTCTCAAAGTCTTGTTTATATTGCATTTATTTTAGTGTCCATCTGGGATTTGCAAACAAGGGTCTTGGCGAGTCTGGGATTTTACCATTTGTCACCTCTCCAAGTTAAAACTGGCTACCAGAAAATCATTACAAATGAAATGGAAGAAAGAGCGCTTAATCATGAACTTGCCTTGTAGTGTGGGACATGCTATTAGACAAAAAATAAAACGACATATGGCCTTAAGGCTATAAACAATGTTCGTCATTTTAATGCATTTGGCTAAATTAATTTGCCACCTCTGACCTCTAGACATTACATAAGGACAAAAAGAACTTCCTTTTTCTCCCTGCCTTTGTTATCACACAAAAACGTGATTCATTTCATGGGCCACTGACTTGCTGCATCTTAGTCAAAAAACATAAAAAATAGTGAAAAAAATCAGCAATCTCTATGGAGGTTAGGCTCGATTACCAATCGCTGATTCGGGAATTGAACAGCAGAAAATCGAGCCTACGTATGGTGCTCCACAAGTCTTAAAACAAATTAATCATTCAACCTTTTTGCAATATAAACTATATGCAAACACCAACAAGTCATACTCAAAACCCAAAAATCTCTACACTTTTTTAAAGGCTATTAGAATAGGAATCACTGGAAAGAGTTTCATCTTCAACTTTCTCGAGCTACACGTGTGTGGAAAGTCACGATCACTGCATTTCAAATGGCTTCATTTCATATACCTAAGTAAATATTTACTTTTAGTTCACTAGTCACGTCTCTTTTAGTCACGATCTCTTGCATCCTTGAAATGACGAAGAACGTGCAGTTTTGATGATTCTGTTTTCCCTAAAAAAATGCAACTTCGTAAATAACAATAATAGTTTTAGCCCTACAGGATGTAAATAATTTTACGGTTCTTTCGAATTCCCTTCAAAGTTCTGGGCGATATTCTTTTAGTCCATTTGTCCCTAAACAAGTACGGGTAGAATTGTTTGAAGCTGAGTCACAGAGACCTTAAAAGTGCCCTCATTTTCCCGAATTCATGCTATCCTTGGCGAGATAAAAACACTGTCAAATTCTCAAACTCGTTAAATTATTTCATTCTTTGTTTACAAACTCTATTTCAGCAGCAATTCAGTTGAAAGGACCTCTTTGCCTTTTCGGGTATAATGAATAGATCACGGGGTTCTTAAACTTGTTCTTCACCACAATTCCTTAAATTGACATGCGATGTATAAACCGACTGTCTTTACGGATAAAACGCAGAGCAGGTTAATCCCCAAATGGCTTTCCACCTTGTAAACAACTTTTCGGAGGCGTTACCAAATGTGTAGCGGTCCTTTGAGGAAAATATGGTCTCACCAGTAATTCATTACAAATATCGCTACATTACTCTGATAAATTTGCATCTGTCTGGGAGCTGGTAAAATTGAGAAACTTACACATATTTTGAAGAGAAATGTCATCCGTTTTTAAGACAAAGTGCAGTGAGCTTACCTTGAAAATGAGCGCGAAATTATGCGATCGTCACAGAGCTGAACTGTGCGAAAAATAATGCTGAAGCTGAACGAAACCCTTACGAGTTCTTTCCCTGTGATGTTGTTGTGAAGACTTAGCTCAATTAAAGCGAAGGCTTGCTTTATAGCACTGTACTGTAAACCTACACTTAAAAGCATTTTAATACTTTACGGATATCTCCGTGACTGGTAGCACGGTTGCCGATATCATTTCGCAACAGGATCCATCCTATTTAACGCCTGTTTTGGGCAAAATTTCACCTTACAGGATGCGAAGACCCTCGCAAAGATATTCAATTTATAGAACAAGTCATTGGTTCGAGCTTTACCTCACTACATCTTGAAATTTCTTGCAGTAATCTTCATAATCGACAGATTCTCCATCCGAATCGGACGTGACTCCACTGTCTGAACTTTCGCTATACTCCATCGTTGTGTCAAATTTCTCTCTCGCAGCAAAATATAAAACACCCTCTGTTTCATCCATGTCAGAGATTTGATTTCAGCTTTTCAGACAAGTATTTGGCCATATATAATAATATATATTTAAGTCTTTTGTCACTATGTTTGGCCTATTGTGACTGTATTTCCCAATCGATCTGGAACAAACAAGCTCACGTGACAGTTTGATGTCAGAAACTGACATCATATCATGTTTATTACGAAACGTGCGTCGACTCCCACGTGTTTGGTGATGGTCCGTGTACCTTCCGTCCATTTAATTTTCATCAAAATAGAAAATTGAAAATTAGGAATGACAAATTTCGGTTTTCAATTTTTGATATTCAGAAAAACAGAAATCATGGGTGAATTCTTAATTCTCCTTTGTTTTGGCCTTTCACATTAACATGATTCATTAAGCGACAAAGCTCTATCTTAGTATAGATTTCCTTTGCTTCAGATTTAATGAAAATAGAAATACCGGACAAAATTTGCTAAAATATCTTAAAGAAACGAACATGCAAAAACCAGTTCCAAAACTGAAACTCAATTTTTGATTTCCGCAAATACGAAAATCAAAAATTGAAAAACGGGACGAAATATGTGTGAGGGGAGGGGACGGCAATACCGGAAGTGGAAAAACCAAGATGGCGGCAAGACGGTCGACGATGCATGCATAGCGTGGAGAAAATGTAGGTGGAAAACTGCAGCGACGTTTCTGCACAACCTTCCACATTATTGTTCGTACATTTTTTGTTTGCGTCTTTTGGCCTGATTTCACAGGAGCCTTGCTGTATTAAAATTAGACCAAAATATTGTTAAGGTGAGCGGGAGGCAAGTGTTTACTTCGCAGTTTGTGCCTTACAATGAATTTGCCTGAACTAATTGCACTGCATCCCCTGGTTCATTTGTGTCGTGGGATAGTAAAATTCTTCTTGAAGACCTGGCTGAAACAGCTCATAACGACCGTGCTGTGTGGACTCGCACATATCATTCGGCCAACACATTGATTATTATTTCTGCTCCCAAGCATTACTGTTTCGACTTGTTCTTCCTGTTCAGCATAAAGAAATGACTGAATGCTTTTGATGGAACGGGCTGGCGAAATTGTCCTCGGTCACCCCTTGGGCCATTTTCGGATGTCACAATTCCGTTTGTATCTCAAGAACGGAGAGGATTTAAGTCGTCAAATTTAACAGTTATTTTTCTTTTTGTCACCTTGAAAATATGTTAAGAGATCGGCTTTCCAGAACAAGCGGTTGACAGTTTCACAAATGGCTTTTCGGGCCCGAAAAGTTTTCGGGACTCGTAAGAAACGGCCCCAGGGGCCCGAAAACAGCCCGTAAAGTTTCGGGACTTTCGAGAAACGGGCCCCTGGCCCCAGTTGTTCAAACGAAGCTATCCGCGACTAAATCACTATCCAGTGGATAAGTCATAGCGAAACCAGTAGTGCGCTATCCAATGGATAGTGATTTATCCGTTAGATAACGCTATACACCTTTTGAACAACCGGGGCCCGACTTACAACAGCTCACACGAAATGCATCAGAATGGCTTAGTGAGAATGGTATCAAGCATTGTAGTTCCTGTTTTAAAGAAAATGAAATTGATTGAAAGTGTCAGATTTTGTTATTTCGTCTAATTAATGAAACAGGAAAGGGGTGACCGAGGACAATTTCGCCAGCCCGTTCCATCAAAAGCATTCAGTCATTTCTTTATGCTGAACAGGAAGAACAAGTCGAAACAGTAATGCTTGGGACCAGAAATAATAATCAATGTGTTGGCCGAATGATATGTGCGAGTCCACACAGCACGGTCGTTATGAGATGTTTCAGCCAGGTCTTCAAGAAGAATTTTACTATCCCACGACACAAATGAACCAGGGGATGCAGTGCAATTAGTTCAGGCAAATTCATTGTAAGGCACAAACTGCGAAGTAAACACTTGCCTGAAGGGGTAGTTTCTAAAGAAACTGTGGTGCTGCGTCGGTGGGGAAGTAGTATACAAAAATTTGGTTTTATCAACGGAGTTGGTAATGTAAATTGGCCACCGTACAGAGATTCTAAAAGCTGACGTTTCGAGCGTTAGCCCTTCGTCAGAGCGAATCCAAGCTTTTAGAATCTCTGTACGGTGGCCAATTTACATTATCAACTCCTTTGATAAAACCAAATTTTTGTAAACACTTGCCTCCCGCTCACCTTAACAATATTTTGGTCTAATTTTAATACAGCAAGGCTCCTGTGAAATCAGGCCAAAAGACGCAAACAAAAAATGTATGAACAATAATGTGGAAGGTTGTGCAGAAACGTCGCTGCAGTTTTCCACCTACATTTTCTCCACGCTATGCAGGCATCGTCGACCGTCTTGCCGCCATCTTGGTTTTTCCACTTCCGGTATTGCCGTCCCCTCCCCTCACACATATTTCGTCCCGTTTTTCGTATTTGCGGAAATCAAAAATTGAGTTTCAGTTTTGCAACTGGTTTTTGCATGTTCGTTTCTTTAAGACATTTTAGCAAATCTTGTCCGGTATTTCTATTTTCATTAAATCTGAAGCAAAGGAAACCTATACTAAGATAGAGCTTTGTCGCTTAATCATGTTAATGTGAAAGGCCAAAACAAAGGAGAATTAAGAATTCACCCATGATTTCTGTTTTTCTGAATATCAAAAATTGAAAATCGAAATTTGTCATTCCTAATTTTCAATTTTCTATTTTGATGAAAATTGAATGGACGGAAGGTACACGGACCGGTGATCCTAGCAACGAGACATAATTTTCTTGAGCCCTTAAAATGACATGACTATTAAAGTAATCTAAATAATTTACATCAAACGTCTTGCAGCTTAGATGCAGCAGAATTTGTTAGCTTGTGATCCTTTACCGCCGTGGTACTGCACTCTGAAGTCCAAGGAAGGCCTGTCCGTTTGAAAAAAATTATCGCAATTCTCGAAAAATCTTCATGCTTCAACGAAAGGAAGACTTAGATAGGTAAGTGAATTTCTCCAGGGCCACACTGGCTCGCGGGAGAATTATTTAATTTTACTTATCGGACGTTTAACGCCCACGACTGACGCTTGAGTCATCTCCGCCATGTCGTCATCATTAATGGTGACTGACTTCATCAGCTTCAACCTGCGAATTTGCATTGTCACAGTTCTGCACGGCTGCGTGGCGAACTAAAAGGTCTACTCAAGACAACACTATCAAATACATGCAGTTCATTATGAATTGACGTCTGTTGTCCACCATCGAAGCTGTCGGAAAAGGTTTCCAGTCCATGAGCATTCGCTCTATAAATCGCTTTAAATCTTTAGTGATGGTTAAAGCCAGTTAAAGCTTAGGTTCAGCTATCATTTAAGTAGGAAGTCCCGGGTTAATTGTCTGAAATTCGTTGCAAATAGGCTGACAAACATAGATTCGCTCGCAGCCACAAAAAATCCTCCAACTTTCATCTTGGGAGCCACAAATTAACCGAACCGCCGAAGGTAATGATGTCACAATCTCGGACAGAATATAAATAGAGACCTTTGACCTCCTTTCACCCATCTGCTCTCAATTTTTTTCATAAAATTTTGAGGGGAGATCCATGAAATGGCATGGAAAATTACTTTGAAGAAATTATGAACATTCAGTCTGGCTGTAGAACTTTCATCGATTAGACCTTCGGTCGACTCGAGCTCTTATCCTACCCTTAATGTTAAGTGGCTGTGTTCAACATGACTTTTCATGAAAATAATATTCGTTATAGGGGCGCTGTAACATGGAACAGTCTGTCAGCGGAGGCTAGTTTTTATTCCGTTATTGTATATTAGAATTTTCTTAACTTAGTTTAGCACTTATAGGATTTTCTAATAATGTTTGTAATTTTTAAGTCTTGGCTTTTTTGTACTAGGTTTAATACACACGCCTCTTTAGAAGACCACTCTTTAGTGATACGGATCCCGTGGATCAATAAAGTTGTTGTTGTTGTTGTTGTTGCTGTATTCTCTTGCACAACTGTTGTTTGCTAAACCAAGGACGTTGTCTCAATTGCAAATTACAGTAGACCACACTTCAAGCCAATCGCAAAATTCTGCTCGAGCTCTTGGTCTAATATTTTAGAAACATTTAACACTGCATGAGTGAACAGAACTGAGACTTAAAAAGGTCATATGCATAGTTACCCTAGCCTGCGAACAGTTGGTTTCTCCTAGTACGCTTATCTCTCGGGAAGCGTAGGAGAAACCAACTGCTCGCAGGGTAGGTCATAGTTCGATCTGTCGTATAACTGAGAAGTTGAGACGTAGGTGTTCACGTTCTCCGCAAAACTTGAGAATTGGTCATTTCACGTCGTAGACTTGCCGAAAACGTGAAAGAAATGTACAAAAACTAAAAATGCACGTGCAGAGCGTGCAAAACTATTGTTTTTGCTCATTAAATATGCAAAATGTGTGACGTTTTCGTTGCCGTCGCGTCATAGATCTTAAACTCCCTAATGACCTAAGACCTAGTTGCCCACAGTTGAGTACCATTGAAATTGGGTTGTCTGATTTTAGCGCTGCATCGAACCCTTGTCACAAACAAGAAACCTGGCGTACCGATCGCGACAAGTTTTTATTATTTATTTATTATTATTATTTTTTTTTTTTGGAGTTCTTGCTTGTAAAGAATGGATTTTCTTGTCACGTTTGTGAACTATCACACTATGACCTCATCCTCTTTCAAAACTCTGGTCTTGTGACTTGTAGTAAAACGCACGTGTTGCTGTGGTCAGAAATTAGGAGACACGATTTCGACCAGCAACTCGCCAAATAATCGTTATGACGTTGTCGTTGTTAATAATATAAAACTTCTCATACCAATACAGTTACAAGTTTACTTAATTGAAACATTTTCTTTGCGACAATTGGCGTTAATCACACAGCCGGCATGTCGAGTCGCGAAAGACTGAAAACGTTTGCTTTTGCGCACCGAAACTCGTTCCCAAACACTTCAACGTACGACGGAAAGCCGCAAGAATCTGGAACAAAAATTCATCTTTCAAATCGGCACCCTTAATCCTCATGGTATTAACGAACGCTTTTCATTTAACTAATATATTCCTATTTTTCACGTTGCCATGTTACCACCAATAGCGTAGCTCCTACTCTACTATAAAAACTACACGTAACCCATAATCCCTCGATTCGCTCTGACGAAGGGCTAACGCTCGAAACGTCAGCTTTTAGAATCTCTGTACGGTGGCCAATTTACATTATCAACTCCGTTGATAAAACCAAATTTTTGTATACTACTTCCCCACCGACGCAGCACCACAGTTTCTTTAGAAACTACCCCTTCATTCATTTGTCATTCAACCGCTGCGACCACTAACCTTGTTGTTCTAGTATTTTTTAATCCACAGATTTCTAACAGGAGACCCAAGACGACGATGCCAAGCTTGAAGAAACTCACCAAGGAGCTACGCCAGGAAATCGTAAGTTATCTTTTTCCTTTTCCCACACTTAGCAGTAACTTAGCTTTCCGTTTAGCCATTCTCATTTTCGCCAAAACTAGGTTTTGTAGTCACATCAACTTCATCGGCCGTTGCCTCAATTCTAAAGTCATTCCTAAAGGTTTTCGCTCGAACTTTCATCCGGCTACATTCTCTCACTCAAATCAGTATCTTCACCAAATTCGATGTGCGCAAAATTCTTTTTCACGTAATATTATGAGGATCACAATTAGAGCTATGTGCCAAAAACGAATCGCACTTGACAAACAAATTCTTCATTGTCGCTCCGAACTTTCCAAAATCTGTCCAGCAATTTTAGTACAATCGATTCGCGCTAAAATCCGACAACTTAATTCTGGACTGTTTGACCATTTACACCAAACCAAGACTCTAAAACTTCAACAATTAATAGGTCCGCAAATTACCGACGACACTACATTGCATAGCCATAATACCGTAATTACAATTCCAGAAAATCTTCCGCTTACTGACTCAGAGAAATCTGTTCTCAGTAAGGGCCTAAATTTTGTCCCTATTACCAAACGCACCAACGAATTTTCTATTAAGCAAGATGTCGAAAAATTCCTTCGCCGCGTTCAGTTAAAAGCCTTTTTTCACGACAAAGAACATGATTCGGACACTTCTAATAAAGATATTTTTGAAACACTTCTAGTTCGCAAATCCAAATGGACTCCCCCAGAGGGACAATTTGCCTCTTTAGATTTTTTCACCAAAAAATGCCGTCACGACATTCACAAACTTAAATTCAATCGCAACACTAAATTTTCCAACCTTTCCTCGGAAGAGTGGGCGGCGCTTAAAAATCTTAGTAAACGCAACGACATAGTTGTCAAATCGGCCGACAAAGGCGGCGCGGTAGTTGTTTGGCGGTCCGACCTTTACCAAAAAGAAGCTTTGCGGCAACTTTCGGATACCTCGTTTTATGCCAAAATCCCTAAAGATCTCACTTCCAACAATCAAAAACTTGTCAAAGACACCATTCAAAATCTTATAGTTAATCAAGAATTACCGGACACTGCCACTAATCTCATCATCAACACCCCTAGAACTTCGTGCATTTACTTCTTGCCTAAAATTCACAAACCCAACAACCCAGGTCGCCCTATCGTTTCTGCCTGTAGTTGCCCCACCGAACTCATTTCTAGCTACTTAGACAGGATTATGACGCCTATCGTCAAATCTTTGCCATCATACATTAAAGACAGTACACACGCACTACAAATTTTCCGCGATTTCAATTTCTCCGGCCAAGACAAACTTATTTTCACCATGGACATTACATCTCTATACACAGTCATTCCTAATAGCGAAGGTCTTCAAGCACTTAAACACTTTTTCGATCAACGCACTGTCAAAGAACCTAGCTCGGAAACGCTCCTCCGCCTTGCCGAACTAGTTTTAACGCTTAACTGTTTTTCATTCGCCGGCAACTATTACAAACAAATTAATGGTGTAGCGATGGGCACAAGAATGGGACCTAGCTATGCCAATCTTTTTGTAGGATATGTTGAACACCAATTTTTTAGTCAGTACAACGGCCCCAAACCTGAACTCTACGGCCGTTACATCGACGACTGCATCGGCGCTATTTCATCCAGCAGACAAGAACTCGATCAATTTATAACCTCCGTCAACTCTTTTCATCCGGCTCTTAAATATACCTGGGAAATTTCGGAAACTTCATTGGCTTTTCTAGATATCAACGTTTCTATTAGAGGCAACGTGCTATGTACTAGTGTGCACTACAAACCTACTGATTCACACAGTTATTTGTTGTATTCATCGTCACATCCATCACATGTCAAGAACGCCATCCCTTATTCTCAATTTCTTAGACTTCGACGTCTATGTAGTGTTGACTCCGATTTTTCCAGCAAATCAGAGGAGATGTGCCAGTTCTTCGAAAAACGTGGCT
>NC_090878.1:10702810-10705310 GCF_036669935.1 Montipora foliosa | reverse complement strand
TCACACTTCTCCGGCATCAGTCACGCTCAAACTCCGGCGATGGCTACACGGATAAATTTACTTCCCCTTGACCAAGTTTCAAGGTCCAGCGAGTATCCATCGCTGAGAAAATGCGAAAAATATTCAAATTTTCAAACTCCTTCGAGGCTCGCTAACAACCAATTTTGACACGGCTGGTCAACGGTTCACCGAGCCTCCATACGGTGAGCGCAAACCTACGCAAGTGTACCCGTAGTTGGGCAGAGCAAAACAAATCCCAGACTCGTCCCCAAATACCTGCCTGGGGTCATGTTCGAGTTTCTAAATCGGCGAACGATATTAAAAGTTCCACACTGAAACCTTAAACACAGCTCCCATCGCTTTGGTTGCCCCACGGCATGTTATAAATCCGGATTTTCATCGAACTCCGTAAGTACTGAAGCTGTTTGAAGCCTCGCGCGTGCAAAAATCCCCTCGTCCGATGACACTCGACACCACGGCTGTTTTTTTGTTGTTGTTGGAAAAAGTATAGTTTTGTTAAGTGAATTACTTTGAGCCAAAGAAATCACCGCACCGTAATTTCTACTGTCCAAAAAACAGACAAGCGAGATTGTAACTCGGATACCTTTCAGGTATTCCGAGTAATAATCGTTGCTTTTCGATCGATATCGCTTGATGCACCGGTGTGAGAAATAATTTTGAACATTTCAACGCAACTGGAAGCGCAAAAACAAAGCACAGATGATTTCAACGATGGCATTTTCCCTGGACTCTCAACAGAAAAATGTGTCCAAAAGGTTGAAAAGGTGCAGCGACCTTTTCATATGAATTTCTTCTGCACTCATGATAATGTGAGTTGTTGACGGATGAAAAACAGGATTGTGTTTCATACACTAGTAAATACCTTCGACTGCGTTTCAAACTCCATCCAAACAGCTTCAGTACTTACGGAGTTCGATGAAAATCCGGATTTATAACATGCGGTGGGGCAACCAAAGCGATGGGAGCTGTGTTTAAGGTTTCAGTGTGGAACTTTTAATATCGTTCGCCGATTTAGAAACTCGAACATGACCCCAGGCAGGTATTTGGGGACGAGTCTGGGATTTGTTTTGCTCTGCCCAACTACGGGTACACTTGCGTAGGTTTGCGCTCACCGTATGGAGGCTCGGTGAACCGTTGACCAGCCGTGTCAAAATTGGTTGTTAGCGAGCCTCGAAGGAGTTTGAAAATTTGAATATTTTTCGCATTTTCTCAGCGATGGATACTCGCTGGACCTTGAAACTTGGTCAAGGGGAAGTAAATTTATCCGTGTAGCCATCGCCGGAGTTTGAGCGTGACTGATGCCGGAGAAGTGTGAATTTTTTCGGCGAGATCTGAGGTAAGTTAGAAATGAGTTGCCAGCCTTTCCTTTATTTAGGGAAGAGTGACGACTCGGGAATTTGAGAAGTCGCTTAAATCGCATTCAATCAGGCAAAAAACCACACAAAAAGCAAGAAATTCACCATGACAATAAAGTACGGCTTTTTTATTGAGAACTTTTGCGGGTAAATATCTTTTTCAGTCTGTTATCAAGATTCCCATACAAATCCTTATAATTGTTTACCTTCCGACTCTGGGCCGCCTGTGGCCTCGCGTGTGCAAAAATCCCCTCGTCCGATGACACTCGACACCACGGCTGTTTTTTTGTTGTTGTTGGATAAAGTATAGTTTTGTTAAGTGAATTGCTTTGAGCCAAAGAAATCACCGCACCGTTATTTCTACTGTCCAAAAAACAGACAAGCGAGATTGTAACTCGGATACCTATCAGGTATTCCGAGTAATAATTGTTGGTTTTCGATCGATATCGCTTGATGCACCGGTGTGAGAAATAATTTTGAACATTTCAACGCAACTGGAAGCGCAAAAACAAAGCACAGATGATTTCAACGATGGCATTTTCCCCGGACTCTCAACAGAAAAATGTGTCCAAAAGGCTGAAAAGGTGCAGCGACCTTTTCATATGAATTTCTTCTGCAGTCATGATAATGTGAGTTGTTGACGTGACGGATGAAACACAGGATTGTGTTTCATACACTAGTAAATACATTCGACTGCGTTTCAAACTCCATCCAAACAGCTTCAGTACTTATGGAGTTCGATGAAAATCCGGATTTATAACATGCGGTGGGGCAACCAAAGCGATGGGAGCTGTGTTTAAGGTTTCAGTGTGGAACTTTTAATATCGTTCGCCGATTTAGATACTCGAACATGACCCCAGGCAGGTATTTGGGGACGAGTCTGGGATTTGTTTTGCTCTGCCCAACTATGGGTACACTTGCGTAGGTTGGAGGCTCAGTGAACCGTAGGCTCAGTGAACCGTTGACCAGCCGTGTCAAAATTGGTTGTTAGCGAGCCTCGAAGGAGTTTGAAAATTTGAATATTCTTCGCAGTTTCTCAGCAATGGGTACTCGCTGGACCTTGAAACTTGGCCAAGGGGAAGCAAATTTATCCGTGTAGCCATCGTCGGAGTTTGAGCGTGACT
>NC_090878.1:10677810-10685310 GCF_036669935.1 Montipora foliosa | reverse complement strand
AAATCGTAGGCCTCGTCTCACAATCGACCTTCCTGTTAATCATAGTTTATAGAGGGTGTGTTTATGAAACCGGACAAATTTCTTTGTTGTAGGTTTTTGTTCTCTTTTTTGGCCTTGACCGAGCACAAAACACAATAGTTATTTACTCCGTACTGAGGAACTAACGGATAGAAACGTGTTGGTTACGCAATTCACGCATAGTCGGAAAACAAAAGATTGTGCACGGTCGTGCATGACTTTCTGACATAAATCTTGGCATCTTTGTTTGTTCCTCTGATGTTTGCCGAGCTTCAAAACCATTCCCCTCTATTACGGTGAGTATGTGTTAATCAACACTTTAGAACCTTGAAAGAATCTACACTCTGAACGTTAAGAGTACTGTAGCGGGAAGACTCTGGTGTTGGTGGTCTAGCTAGATTCATCTCTCGGGATAGAAACCACCACGAGGCTGTATGCGATATGCGCGGTATATAAATCCATTACTATTATTCACCTTATCGAAAACTCGTGAGGCAAGTACGAGGTTCGAATGCTTTCACAGCAAACAAAAAAAAAATTCCCTTAAGCTCACTCGTGCCCAACAGCCTGATATGAAGTCGTTTTGGCGTGTGTTCACCGGCGAAGATCACATTGTTGTCACTCGACAATCCGAAAAAAACCCCTGACTTGGTAAAAAGAAAGCTACATATAAATTATAGTGCAGGCCTTCGCTGATTGTCACATTCACGGGTTATTTGGCTCACAGTTCTGAGCTTTAATTCTTTGAATGTGTATGTAAGTATTCCCCTCATTTCGAGGCCCTCTAGATAATAAAGCATTTGTTATTTTAAAGTTTTGCAAAGCTAGTGACTCTAATTTTATGCGAGTGGCAATTCGGCTTTCAGTTTCCGGATTACTCCCGTCGCGACGAGGAAGTTGCGGTCGTCTCGGTTCGGAAAATACGTATGAATGTGTTTCTAAAAATAACGATTATGCTAATCGTCGACGACAAAACCCGAATTCTTCCTTGTTTAATTTTTTACAAACAAAAAACCAAACTTTCGTCCACAATAAAATAAAATAAAATAAAAGACTTTCAAAGATCTTACCCAAGATTTTCCTTCAATGCTTGAAAAAGCCGACACAACCACATTCAGATTCAAGGCCGGTTATTATCAGAGGCGATCCTATTTTCAGTTCTCCGATGAAAGTATCTGAAATTTCAAAAACAAAAAGCTTCTTTCGTTTATTGATGTTTACTAACAATGTACTGAGTAAATTGTTAGTGACCTAAAATTAGAAAGAGATGCTAGTCCAACCACGAAATCAATGAATTTTTCCCCAAAGAAATTTCCAATCCGGCTTGAAAGACCTATTTATTGCTTGCAACATGCAAATTTGCTTTCAATGGATGCACACGTTTATTCGCTTGAATAATTCGGCTTGTTTGCGATCCTTGAAAGCAAGCATGGGTAAAAATAAGGTTTTTTCTTATTTGTATCTCGAGTAGTACGTCTTTCAATGGAATGACCTGCCACTAATTGAGACTCTCTGAGGGCCTCGTTCGCTTTAAATATTTGCTTGTGTTCCCTTGTTCCCCAAATTACTTTCAAACGTGTTCCCAGCTTTTTGATCCTAAAATTGTTTTAAAATGTTTTTGTTTCCTTGTTCGCTAAAATATTTTGATATTGTTCCTCTGTTCCCCAGTTCAAATTAGCCATGTTCTCTTGTTTCCCAAACCCCTGGTAGGGCCTCATCTCTAGCTGGAATAGAGAGATTCTCACGTGAATTGAGGTAAAGAAGCAGTTTTTAGAGGCGTTCGATTCTTCGGGGCCACGTGATGTTTCTAATTTTAATGAAGTTTGTAATATTTTACAGCAGTCTGGTTATCATAGGTATCATCAGTTCACATTTGTAAAGTTGGCTGAAAAGCCAGTTATGGAGTTAAGTAATAAACGTTAAATTATTTTTATGGTACGGCATCAGTGATTGTTGTTTTTATTCAGTAGCTTAATCGGTATCTCACTTCCTTTTCAGCTGAGAGTCTGAACGAGTTGATACTTGTGAATCCTGTTGAGCTGATATGAATAATTGAAGTCTATGCTGATCGAATCAGTCAGGGAATTTTTTAAACTATCTTTTGAAGCAAACAGCTACAGATTTCACAACCTACAGAAAAGCAACGTTAAAAAATGTAGTTGAAGGGGTAAAAGTTGAACAATTGAATGTCAAGTTGCCCAACACTTCTGGATTGGAACCTAAGCAATATGTCTCTTTTGAATACAATGAATAAAAATTCATTGTAAACACGATATATTTTATAGTTTCTCAGTTCCAAACTTTTAGCAGTTAAGGCAAAAACAACTGTTCGATTCGTTTTCCGGCGAAAACCAAACAGTGCGAGGAAATCGAAGGGTATTGAGGCGCACAGATCCCCAGGGTACAAAGAAACAATTATTAAACATATTCTTCAAAACTAAAAATCGTTAGTCGCTTATGTCAAGAAGTACATTGGAAAACGTGTTTCAGAACATGACAAAGACCTTACCTTAATGTGAATGTTCCCTTAGTAAATTACTGAGATCCAAACTTGTAAGAAAGTCGACTTATACAACTCAGTAAATTGGTTTCACATGAAGCCAAGCCCGCTACAGTTCAGTTTAGTTGATATTTCCGGTGTAAAAAAACAGAACGAAATAAAATTCTATGTTGACCTGACAGCACTGTTTTCGAATACGTTAGTTCGATGACGTCATTTAAGACATCACGTTCGACGGGAAATGTGATTTCCTTCAAGTTTGTCTTACAAAGAACCTTTATATTGTGACAAAACATCCCCATTTCTACTGTTAATGTGAAAGACTGGCAAACAGGGATCTGGAAGAAAGATTCGTGATTATCAACCACGCTAATCAAAGCGAAAAGCAAATATCATTTTGATAAGCAACATTCATTCAATACTGATCGAATACTCCAAGCACTTCGATAAAAAATTTTCACTGCGCAGATAAAGATGTCGTTATTGGAGAGTTACGAACGGCTTTTCTCGTACATATTTCCTTTTTTTTTTATTATAATAGCCTAATTATTATTATTTTTTTTTTTCGTGTTTTGAGCCAGCTAAGGTGGATTTAAAACATTTTATACCTCACATGGTGAGGCACGACTACTTTCCCCTCTTTTAACGAATGATAATATTCTTCTTGTTTAGTGACATTGTAGCCGTCCTCGTTGCTTAAATTTGCTGTTAGGAACCTGACAGATCTACTACGACGACTTCCACAACAACACCACAAAACAATGATATCATTGGTTAAAAGAGCATAAATAATCGTAAGCACGGATATTACTGCACATATTTTTGCGGTCCTCTGCATAACGCACAACGTCGAACCACCAAATTTGAGGTTTTGACGACAACGCAATAAGCATGCAACAGAGAATCTTTCATTTTCTATTTTCAGTCTGAAACCGCTCGTACCAATTTATTTTTAGGCAGGTGGATCCAGGATTTTTCTTAGAAGGGGGTGTACCTCTAAGGAATAGCCTAGCTGACTGGTGAGGTTTTTTTTTTTTTTTTTGCAAAATACCAGTTGTATTAGAAAGCCGCAGGTAATCTCACAGGGGTGCGGGGGGAGTGCGCACCCTCTGCACCCTCCCATGGATCCGCCCCTGTTAGCAAGTCGTTCGCCCACATTAGGCTTAAGCAACGACAACGGCGACGGCAACAAGAAAATCACAAATTTGCATTTTAGTGGGGGAAAAAATGGCTTTGCACGCTCTGCACGTGCGTTTTTCACTTTTGTCCATTTTTTTGCCGTCGTCAGCAAAACAACAGAGTGAAATAGACAACGTTGAGGTTTTATGAAGAACGTCAGCACTTGAGGTTAAATTTTCATTTTTTCCCCTAAATTAAGTACCGTTCCCACGAGTGTCATTTTTGAGAAACTACCACACACTTGTCGTGTTAAAAAGGTTGAAATAGTCACGAAGCTATTAAAATAACGCGAATTTGTATTTTGAGATGACGTTCTCGTTGCCGTCGCCGTTGCTTAAGCTCCGTATAAACGGTGTAACGCGAACGAGATGAAGTGATCGCGAACAATTTATGATAGAGCAAAGTTATATTTTGAGGTGACATCAGTCGTCGACGTCACCGCCGTAAAAATTAAGAGGGAGCTTACACAAGGCGAAGACAACGATGACTGCGAGAACGCCGCAAAACAATAGCTCTTATGAGCAAAACAACAACAACAACAAAACTGCAAGCACTGCACGTGCATTTTTCATTTTGGTACATTTCTTTGCTGTTATCGCCCTGACAACGATGTGAATTGACCAAATTCGGGCTGTGTAGAGGACGTGAGAATATGACAAGACATTTTTAATTTTCAACCTCGAACCCAGGCTCTCTCTCTTCTCCTCCCTTGTTGTCGTTGACAAGGGAGGAGAAGAGAGAGAGCTTGGGTTCGACGTTGATTAATTTTCTCCCCAAACAACCCCACAATTCATGCCAGTTTTATTCCTGCAATGTTGATACGCACTTTCCATTCCGAACGACTTGGGGTTATAACGAAGTTATTACAATAACGGGAAATAATATTGTTAGACGGCGTTCTCTTTGGCTTCGTAGTCGCTCTTGCGTAAGCTCCCTAAGGGCCGATTTACACGGTACGACTTTGTCGCATGCGATAGCGGCTTACGACAGGTCCACGACATAATTTACAATTGTTGTGTACGACAGAAAAAATGTCGTAGCATTTTAAAACATGTTTTAAAACGCTGCGACAATCGTAAGTCATGTCGTAGGCCTGTCGTGAGCTTGTCGCATGCGACAAAATCGTATCATGTAAATCGGCCCAAAGGCAACAACAACAACACCACAAAGCAATAATATTATTGATTAAAAATCGCGCTGACAACAAACAAAACAACAAATCACCAAATTTTAGATTTTGGCGACATGAACTATTCATTTCCCATTGTACTTTAAAACCGTTCGTACCCATCCAGTTACAGGATAGTTCGCCCGTATTGTATTTTGGAGTGACGTTTTCTAACCAGTTTCAACACTTTCAAGAGATCTTGTTATTTTGAAGGATTGACACTACGACACTTTATCACGCAACAGCAACGTTATGGAACCAGTCAAACATCAATTATTGCTCAACAAGATGCAGCCATTTTTGTGATGTAATAAGTTACCATGGGAACAGGAATGCATTGAAAAAACACGCTATATTTTGGCTTTAGTAGCTCATATCTAAAAAAAGGAACTCGGTGACCCCCATTTTTTTATTGCACAAAAGTGATCAGCAGGCGAAGATGAAACTCTCTGCAAAAGTTTAAAAAATAGGTCCGCAATGCGTACATGTGTGGCTTACGAAATTAAGCTGCTTTGATGGGGGAGGTTACAAATTAAAAGGATCTGTTTTGTCATTGAGTTTCTATTAGTAGAGCTAGTATCTGATTACGGTTAGTTTCCAATATTGTTCCTCTCAATCAATACAATAAGATAATTGACAAACATCCGTCCTTAAATGCTTATTTTCAAGATGAGGGTTATTGGGTAAAGTTTTATGGAGGTGTCATTTTGACAACAGAGGTTGCGCATGTAACCTGAGGATTTAAGGAACTGAAAAAATGTCAGCATCATGTCCTATAGTGGGCTTATAGATTCAGTCATGATTTTGTTTATGTAACCAAGTGGAATTGAGTTCTGAGTTTGTCCAGGGCAAGTGTTGTGAAATCAACTCCAGGGAAGCATTTCGTATGAATGCTTTTGGCATTTTGTGTACCAGTGAAAGAGCACAATACTTTGCAGAAGGGCTGGGACATACAGGAAATGATGTAACCTTTGCTAGAAGCCACATTGGGAGCTTGATTTGGTTTGAATGTACGACTAATTTTTGACAATATATGCATGTAAAGTATCATAATGCTAAATTTTCAATAAAGAAACACAGAAAAATTTAGTTGATGTAAGTGGCTATTGGGTTGTAAGTGGAGGAATTTGGGAAAAAAAGATAGACGCATAACAATATCTGAACACAAGCAATATTTTAATAAATCATATGTTGAGTAGTGCTTATTAACATTGCTAATAATTTTAAGCCAATAAGATTAACAATTTTACCTGGAGGTTTTAAGAAAAAGTTCAACAGAATTCAATGTACAGGGAAGTTCATGATGGTATCATATGACTTTAAATACCAGAATCGTTGAAGTTTTCTTATTATGGACCTTGTAATTTTATGTCAGTGTGTTTACCAAGTTCAAGCTATGTGGAAACATGAAATGAATAGATGAACTTGCAAAGTGCTAATCTACTGTACAAAATGGTCCAAAATAAACATTGTGAGCAAGTGTAGTACACAAATTGGGTAAATCAAAACACTACTTCATTCCATATTTTGTATTGTCCAACAACTTGTTTCAATGTTGGTAAATAAAAGACATTCATGTAAAGCATCATAATTGAAACGCGACAAAGCATCTTTTGTTTTAAGGAAATTGTCATGAGAGCCGATTCTTGATCGGTATTGTTCAACAGAGATTCCCATGTTACTTACTTCTGACGAAATCGTGGGCTAGCAGACTCTTGTCAACTGTGTGTGGATGATTCGTCCAATTCGATTCAACAACAACATTGAGCAATGACAACACAAGCACAGGAGAGTCTCTTTTGCTTTCAAGTAACTTCAGAGCCTTTCAAATACTTTCAGAAACTTTCAGATACTCAAGCAGGTCTGCTGAGCAGATTGATGCCGTTAAATGTTGGCTTGCGAGAGTCAATAATGACTCGTAAGTTTTCATGTGACGCAACCTGTACCAAAGGTCCAGACCGTGAATTGAAATGTTGCCCTGTGAGAGCACAACTCCTCGCTGTAATCCGAACTTAGAAGACAAGCCGACTGTAGGAAAGCCGGCGTGTAAAATCCAAGCAGCAAAGAAGAACGAATAACTAGATAAAAAACGATCTTCGACAACGCGCTGTGTTACAACCACAAAATGGCCGCTTTCTGAAGCTTAGAAGTTTACGTACTTAGCCGAGCGTAGACTGGGGCCTGTCTTGGACGATAGTAAACCACGTGACAGCCACTCTGTTCACCGTGACAAATCCAGGAATAAATATCTTGGGCCATGGCATTGAGTGGCTTACACGAAGTGTAACGGATTCAGAGCTACCTTAAATTTTCAGTTATTTAAGGTGGCTCTGAATCCGCTCCTCAGAATTTTTTTAAACTTTGCAGAAAGTTTCTTCTGGCATGCTGATTACATTTCAGAAATAAAAAATGGGGGTCTCCCAAGTTGGCTTTTGAGATATGAGCAGCTAAAGCCAAAATATGGGGTGTTTTTGCAGGGCTTTCCTGTTGCCATGGTAACTTTTATGTCACAAAAATAACCGAATCTTTTTTAGCAATGATTGGTGTTTGATATGGTACCATAACATTGTTGTTTAAGTGATAAAGTGTTGTACTGTCAATCCTTCTAATAAGAATGTTTCTTTCAAGTGTTGAA